>NC_136483.1:200317240-200329740 GCF_053919585.1 Euprymna scolopes
ATGTTTTTGTTTACCAAGGCTTCTTGATCTTCTTTTGCTTCCGAACGAATGTATTTCTAACTAATGCACAACGCATCTTAGTAACCCTACATACATCGAGAATTAATGTAATTTTGCTACTTAAGTGCTGCTAAACTTGATTAATTAGTTGTGGATAGAGGCGTAAAATCTCTACAGTTCCAGGTGAGCATTGTCTGTAGACGATTAGCTGGTCAAAATCATGGGGAGAGAACAGCAACAATGGAAGGCAGTAATTACTGAGGATACAATCAAGAGACTCAGCATTCGTATCCTGTCACGGTTAACAACCTGAAGAAGGCCAGAGGAATAGTTGGCTGGAACGTGAAATAACAACCATGAAGATGAGGATAACAGTGTGCAAATTAAATAAATTAATTGATTAATCATCTCAAAGGATTCCGATAAAAAAAATAATAAAATATAATATTGATTAATTAGAATAGCAAATATTTAAATTATTCGGCAAGAATCCTACCACACTTATATTTCAGCGCCCAAGTTGGATTTTTTCTTTTTTTATTTAAAAACTGCAACTTTTACAGACAGGTTGATACAATTTAATTATTTTATTTGTTTTCAATTTTATTTCTAGAGCATGATTTTGGCTATTCGGACACCCACAAGTCTGTTATTTGCCGAATGGTGCATATCAACGTTACACGGTAAGTAATACACGAGGAACGGGTGACAAAAAATACTTGTATCTTGTCGGCTCATATCTTAATGGATCTTTGTTTTTTATTTACAAAACTTTTTAATAAAACTATTTAAACAAAACTTTTAATAAACAAACGGGGATTAATTATTTTACATTTTAATGTTTTTTGGTTTTTGTTTTTTTGTATAGAGAAATATTTATCGTCAGAGAACAGACCAATAAACCCGACGTTAGAATTGAGAATGTTGGACGTTGATCTTTCCTGCAACCGATGTCGACCGAACGTTGTTCCTCTTGTTTCCCCTCCTGCTGAAGTCCTTAAATCCTAATTGCTCCATAATTTATTTTTAACTAAAGAAAGAAAATCCAGAGTTTAACAAAAGTTGAGCAAAAGTCAGAGAATGATAAAAAAAAATGAAATTTCGCCTTTTAATTTGGCTTCAAACGTATTCCATACGTATTTTATTTTACAATATTAATATAAAATATTTATTTTATTTAAAAATATTTTAAAAAAATATATATATATTTTAGGATACGTAAATTACGTTATCCCTCTTTTCATATCGAGGACAAAATACGTTTTATTATACCCATAATTGAAACTCGGTGATCACTAGAACTATGACAAGAGAATATTCTTTTCATTATTTTAACTCTCGCGTATATATCAGTTAATATCTTATATCTATATATATATATCTTCTTCTATATATATAAAAGCCAAACGTCTGTGTGTATGTATGTTTGTTTGTAACGCTAAAACTTTTGACAGACACAACCAAAGTTGACAAATTAGGTATCATATTGCACCTTGATCACCCGCATGACAAATATCGAAATTTCACGTCAAACGGACAATTAGAAGGGGATGAACTGATCATTTTTCTCCCAGGGGGGGGCCCAAAAAACCTGTCATTTTAACGTTATTCATTACGTGTCACGTGACGTGACGTCAGCTCAGTAAAATGTCGGCTGCGGCTGAGGTACGTTAAAACTGCCTTTGGAGGAGAAATTGATACTATAACACAGTTAAATATTAGTTTCCGACTCGAACCGTTATTACCAACGGAATTATCGCACTCCAAAAATCAAAATCCCAAAATTACACGAAAATTGACGTAGGGAAAATGTTTTTATTTTTGCTTGAAGTTTTTTGCCGGCGAAGATGACTTTGCTCTTTGTAAAACATGAAAACAAAGATTTAGCCATTTTGTTTATACATTCTAACTCTGCTAACTTGAAGGGGGAGGGGTGGGTATCAGTATCAGGCCGCTTATGTAAACGAAAATTAGGTCGCGTGCACAGTTTTCCAAAGAACAGTTTCTCTCTCTCTCTCTCTCGCCGTCTTTCTCTCTCTCTCTCTCTCTCGCCGTCTTTCTCTCTCTCTCTCCCGCCGTCTTTCTCTCTCTCTATCTCTCTCTCTCGCCGTCTTTCTCTCTCTCTCTCTCACTCTCTTCTCTCTCTCTACCACTTTCCTAACTCTCTCTATCACCATATTTCTCTCTCTCTCACTCTCTTCTCTCTCTCTCTCTCTCTTGACCTCTTTCTCTTCTCTTTCTCTCTCTCACCCTCTTTATCTACTCTCTCTCTCTCTCACCCTCTTTCCCTTCTATCTATATTAGCACTTATCAAGGCCAATAGGCAACTCGAGATTGAGAGTTCAAACGTGCACAGTAGTGAAATTTGGGAAAGAGGATGAAACAACTTTCTCTTCTGCCTCTCTCTCACACTATTTATCTTCTCTCTCTCTCTATCTCTCTCTCTCTCACCCTGTTTCTCTTCTCTCTATATTAGCACTTATCAAGGCCAATAGGCAAATCGAGGATAGACTCGACGATGAGAGTTCAAACGTGCACAGTATTACAATTTGGAAAAGAGGATGGAACAACTTTCTCTTCTGCCTCTCTCTAACACTCTTTATCTTCTCTCTCTCTCTCTCACCCTGTTTCTCTTCTCTCTATATTAGCACTTATCAAGGCAAATAGGCAACTCGAGGATCAACTCGACTCACCATATTTCTCTCTCTCTCTCACTCTCTTCTCTCTCTCTCTCTCTCTCTAGACCTCTTTCTCTTCTCTTTCTCTCTCTCACCCTCTTAATCTACTCTCTCTCTCTCTCACCCTCCTTCCCTTCTATCTATATTAGCACTTATCAAGGCCAATAGGCAACTCGAGATTGAGAGTTCAAACGTGCACAGTAGTGAAATTTGGGAAAGAGGATGAAACAACTTTCTCTTCTGCCTCTCTCTCACACTATTTATCTTCTCTCTCTCTCTCGCTCTCTCTCTCTCACCCTGTTTCTCTTCTCTCTATATTAGCACTTATCAAGGCAAATAGGCAACTCGAGGATCAACTCGACGATGAGAGTTCAAACGTGCACAGTATTCAAATTTGGGAAAGAGGATGGAACAACTTTCTCTTCTGCCTCTCTCTCACACTCTTTATCTTCTCTCTCTCTACCCCTGTTTCTCTTCTCTCTATATTAGCACTTATCAAGGCCAATAGGCAACTCGAGGATCAACTCGACGATGAGAGTTCAAACGTGAACAGTAGTCAAATTTGGGAAAGAGGATGGAACAACTTTCTCTTCTGCCTCTCTCTCACACTCTTTATCTTCTCTCTCTCTCTCTCACCCTGAAAGATTCCTCTCCCCTAAGAATAAAACATATGTTCAATATCTGCTTTTGTTTTTACATTGTTGTTACGGTCCCGGGCAACGCCGGGTAGCCCTGCTAGTATATATATAAAAGCGAAAATGTATGTATGTATGTGTGTATGCTTGTGTGTCTGCTAAAAACATTCGACAGATTGAACAAAAATTCATAAACTTGGTCTCATATGAAAGCCCCATCCTTCGCCCGACAAATATCGAAAAATTGGCCAAAAACGTTAATTTTCTTACCCTGAAATCAACACTTTTCTACAGAGGCGGGGGTGGTCAGCAAAACCCGTCCTCTCATGACGAAATCGGGTCTACGCATACGTCAGACGACGTCATAATCTGATTTAGTTTAAATATTTGAAGAACTGACACAATTTCATGTGCGTTGTGTTAGCTCAGTTGGTTAGAGCGTTGGGTCATTATCTAAACGTTTTGGGTTCGAATTGTGGTGTGAGATGCCTTTTTTATTTTCGATTTTTTTAATTTTAATATTGAAGCAGGGTTATTTAAGCCATTTTTCACGTAACATTCGTTTTTCTGTTTTTTTTTTTTTTTACTTCGCTTATTCTTAGGTTTTCATTCTTAGGTTTTCACACACCCAAAAACACCCGGGTACCCACTGATTTTTTTAATTTTAATATGGAAACAGGCTTATTTAAGCCATTTTTCACGTGTTTTTTTTTATTTTTCAGAAGTTTTAACGTTCGTTTTTCTGTTTTCTTTTTTGTCTTTGTTTTTCAGATTTTTACATTTAATATCGTTCGTTTGCCTTACGTTAGTTTTTTTGTGTTTTTTTACTTTGTTATTCTTATGTTTTGATTACCCCCCCCCCATCGCCTGGGTACCCCCCGCTTTATTTTTCAGATAAGTTTTAACGTTCGTTTTTGTTTTCTTTTTTTACTTCGCTTAATCTTAGGTTTTCTTTAACAGCCCCCACCCCTCATCCGACACACACACCTCCAAACACTCGGGCAACGCCGGGTACCCCCCCCCCCCGCTAGTGTTTTTATACAGAGTGATGTGGTTCTCGATTGATTAACTGTGTCGAATATATACTCGAGAGTCAAAACAATGATATTCTATTGTCATAGCCCTAGTGATCACCTTCGAGTCAAGATCAAAGTATATGTTCTTCAGATGCTGCACTTCAATTTCTTGTTATGTCAGTGGAGGAGAAATCCTTCACGACTTCGACAATTTTTATTTTTTGTTCCTTTTCTCCACATTAAAAAACGACCCTGGTGTCTAACTCTGTCCCGTGGGGAGACATTGTAAATAGGAACTCTAGACCGCTATTTGGATGATACACTAATAAGTAGTACCTAGTAACAATTAGTAATTAGTAATAAATAGTACTAAGTAATAATTAGCAATTAGTAATAATTAGTAATTAATAATAATTTGCAATTAATAACAATTAGTAATTAGCAATAATCAGTAATAATTAGTAATTAGTAATAATTAGTAATTAGTGATAATTAGTACTTAGTAACAATTAGTAATAATTAGTAATTAGTAGTAATTAGTAATTATTAAGTAATAAGCAATAATTAGTAATTAGTAACAATTATACATTTGTTAACAATTAGTACTTAGTAACAATCAGTAATTAGTAATAATTAGCAATTAGCAATAATTAGCAATTAGTAATAATTAATAATTAGTAGTAATTATTAAGTAATTAGTAACAATTAGTAATTAGTAACAATTAGTAATTAAGTAATTAGTAATAATTAGTAATTAGTAATAATTAGTACATAGTAACAATTAGTAATTAGTAATATTTAGGGAAATTAGTAATGATTAAGTAATTAGTAATAATTAATAATTAGTAATAATTAGTAATAATTAAGTAATTAGTAATATTTAGGGAACCTGCGGTAATAGCATAATGCATACGTACATTAAGCTTTCCAAAGAATTGGGTACGAAATGGTTTGTTTCATTTAGTCCTATTAAGCCCCAGCTCATGTCTTTCAGTCGTAGGCGTGCCCCTTTCTTCCTGAGATTCTCATATTTCTCATTAAATTTTTCTTAAATTTTACATATTAAATCCATTGCTCTTTCTGCTCGTCGTAAAGCAGATTCTCCATATTGCTTTTTTTTTTACATGGAGCTCACCTCTTATCAAGGCCCGGAAGCCACTCGGGGATAAGGGTTATTGCGTGTACAGTAATCAATGGGATAGTATTTTAGTAATCGTTAGTATTGGAGATTTGATAAAGTGCCTTCCTTAAGGGGGCGATTCATCAGGAATTTGTTTATGTTGAACTTGAAGACATCCAAGTTGTAGTCAGATGGGAAACAGGCAAACGGAAAAGAGTTCCGCAGGCGTGCACTTCTAAGAAAGAAGCTTTGTTCATGGAATCTACGTGCTAGAAAACTACTGACACCTGAAAATATCCTGTACCTCTATAAGGCCACCATTCGCCTATGCATGGAGTATTGTTGTCACATTTAGGCTGGTGCATCTGCTGCTAGTCTCTCGCTCCTGGACAGGTTAAAAAAAGAGTCGCCAATCTGATAGGCCCTGAACTGTCATGTAAGTTTTGATTTAGGCACAGATAAAGAGTGGGGAAAATTACTGACAGTGGTTTCAGCTAGGCGGGTGTTTTTCGTGAAAGATTGGAGAGGGGGGGGCAGAGATTGGATCTCGGGCGAGCACCTGCCATGGAAATAACGATAAAACAAAGAGAGGCTCGCAACGTCTCTTCTGTGGGAGAGAGGTTGCAGAGAAGAGAAAAGGGCATCCCCAACTAAGCCACAAAGTCTATTTTGTACTCTGTAAAGGCAGGATAGGCTGTTTTTAGCAGCTCCATCCCAGATGTGGCAGCAGTACTCCATCCTTGGACGTACCTGGATTTTGTGTTGTTGTTGTTATATTTGAGCTCACGAATTTCTCTCCAGTTTTAAGGTTCTTAAAAGATGCAGAAACCTATCTGTAATTCGGCTGGCGCTGACCTTCTTTCTCCTCTGCCGTTTCTCTAACACATACGTAATTTTGCTAGTCTCAGTCTTTTCTATAAATAATATGATGTCACGCATTCCTCAAAATTGTCTGGTTCATTTTCTACTTCCTTTCCTCCACAAAACTCCATCCAGTGTTTTAATACCTCATTGTAATGCAGCTTCCTATTCCAGTAGCTTGTTTCCTAGAATTTCTGGTTTGTGGAACTCTTTTACTACTGATTGCTTTCCTCCTAGCTACAGCCCTGGTTTTTTTTCAAGACTAAAGTCAATAGGCATTTCCTGTCCTTGCAATAATCATCTTTCGTTCTTATTATTACCATTTCAAGCGAAAAGAAGAGAAATATGAATTCTTTATGCAACAAATTAAATATCTGGAATAACTGATGAACAAGAATGGGACAATATTCTAAGCTTAACGCTAATCCGGATCAGACAGTGCAAGCCAGTAAACGATTTGGTCAACAAAAACCTACAATGATAATGATTGCATGAAATGGAATATTTTCAAGCTATGATTATAATTATAAACTTTCTAAGCGCTATAGTTGGCTCAATCAGTTGTGAGGTCTCCCTGTCACAGTGAAATGTCGTTAGCTTAGATAGATATCAAAACTAAGAATTAATCGACTTTAGCATATAAATGTATATTTACGCATACACAGAGAAGCACTTGCATATATAATACTAGCAGGTTGCCTGGCCTGGCCTTGCCCGGTCGTTTAATATGCTTAAAAATGATATTTTAATTTATACAGATTTCATATTTATTATTGGAGAACACATTCTCTATTGATTATTATAGTGTATCCAATATATAGTAGTGATTTCAAAAGTTGTATATATATATATATATATATATATATATATATATATATATATATATACCAGTATATGCGCCCGATATTTCTTCCCTTCTGATTTTTTTTCTAACTTGCCACTTCTTTCTCTCTTTCTACAATCTTAATTCCTCCACTCAATCCTCCCTTCTGACTCTTTTTCTCTATTATTTTTTCTCAACTATATTTTATTTCTACTCCTTTCACCCATTTTCTCCTTCTTTTCCCTCTTTTATAATAAATACAAAAGAACCGTGGTCACATTTTTTTTTTTTTTAATTACATTTTCACCCCAAACAAGGCACATTGCCACTTTGGTGTAGGGGGCTACTATCAGAGGCAGCAACTACTGGGGAACTATGTTGGGATTTGGGCAGCAAGATGTCGATTCACGTTGCACTTGAACTTCTGCATGTCAGTACAGTTAGGGAAGCAGGGACCTGGAATGGAATTCCAAAGTCTAGCGGTTCTGGGGAAGAAACTACTGGAGTAAAAAGATCTTTTACATCTAGGGATCTCTACTGTGTGGGGTGGGATTTAGCTGCCTGTCGGGTTTGTCGAGGGTGTCTACATCGTGGGGGCACAAGTGTCAGCAGTTCGTCAGAGCATTCACCATTAAAATACTTGTAGAACAGGCAGATGGGTGCAACGTTTCGTCGATGGGACAGAGGCTGAAGCTCAGATACCAGTTCAGGGCCTATCAGATTGGCGACTCTCTTTTGAACCTTGTCTAGGAGCGAGAGACTAGCAGCAGATGCACCAGCCTAAATGTGACAACAATACTCCATACATGGGCGAATGGTGGCCTTATAGAGGTACAGGATACTTTCAGGTGTCAGTAGTTTTCTAGCATGGTAGAGAGAGAATAGCTTTCTTCATTTGAGAAGGCCCATACAGGGTTGAAATAAATTTATAATGATATTGGGCTAATTTTGTGTTGTGTGTTTTCTTTTCTTTTAATTTTTGTGTATACTCTACATCGCATTGAACTATCACACTTGAGTTATCCTTTTATGTCTGTCTGTCTGTCTGTCTGTCTGTCTCTCTCTCTCTCTCTCTCTCTCTATATATATATATATATATATATATATATATATATATATATATATAATCATTATTTAATATGGCTACATAAAATGTTATCAGAAGATATTTTATGTATCAATTTTCAGTATTTTTTTCACGAGTACTCAATACGTGAGTAGAGCTAGGTTGTAATATATCAACATATATAGCAATTGAGCTACACAGAATCTTCCGCGTTTCGTCCCCATAAGGAATCATCAGATTAGAATGCCTACAGTTATGTTGTGTTTTTATATATACACGGCGTGCCCAGTTCAGTCAGCCGTGCGCTTTTTTATTCATCAGTCAATCGCCAGACTTCACTCAGCGAGGGTTCCACTACTTATTATTATTATTATTATTATTATTATTATATTTTTTTATTTTTAAAAAGGTATATTTGAGATGCGTGTGAGATATGACAGTTCTGCTCATAAACAGATTTTATTTCCTTTTCTTTATTTCCTTCAACAGGTCTTGTTATTGCGATTATCTTGTCTGCTGTCATCTCCATTTGTATTGAAGGCTTTCAGGAATACAGAAGTGTTAGAGTGTTAAAGGCCGCCGCGCGTGGTCCGACGTGAGTATTTTTTTTTTTTTGTTTTTTTTAACACTTTATATTAATCGGTATACAAACAAATTATTGTTGTTTTAACGAAACAATATATATATATATATATATATATATATATATATATATATATATATATATATGAGCAAACAGTTAATAAAATATGTTAAAAAACACTTTGAAATGAGTTAAAAACATATTTAATCTGAAAAGGAAACACTAGATAAAAAAATCCAGTGACGGTAAAATCCAAATGTAAAGATTTACATTTGGATTTTACCATCACTGGATTTTTTTTATTTTCCACCAGACTATCCATTCATGTGTAATCACCTTTTTCGTTACCATATTCCCTCTGCTTAACTTATTTTGTTTTCGAGTAAGATCTTTGACTTACTTGTTGTTTCATCAAATACTTCTGCATGCAAAATCCGATCCCGCATTTTGCTAATTCCTACCCTCTGATGAGAAGGAGCGTATTTCTTCGAAACTCCGCGGATTAAGGACTATCCATTTATCTAGTGTTTCCTTTTCAGATTAAATATGTTTTTAACTCATTTCAAAGTGTTTTTTAACATATTTTATTAATTGTTTGCTCATATTATAAGCTCTATTTTCTATTTGGTTTTATCGAGCTTTTATATCTGGCTGAGATAATTTTATAAATATTAATTCTTTAATATTTATAATTTACTTTAATTTTACCATCTTGGATCATTTTGGTAAATTCAATTGTAATTTTCATTTTATATATATATATATATATATATATATATATATTTATATATATACGTTTTATTTTTTATTACTGTATCTTTCTGTTGAGTTACATTATTGTTTCAGCTACTCGGCCTTTTTTTTTTTTTTTTTTGCCGTCTGTAGCCGAAACAATAATGTAACTCAACAGAAAGATACGGTAATAAAAAATAAAACGCATATTTGCTCTACATCAGTATTGAGCACTGTCTTCAGTTTTTATTAATTACCATTTCCACTATATATATATATATATATATATATATATATATATATATATATATATATGAAATTGGTATAGAAAAGCAATAAAAAATATCATACGTAGATACTTGACGCCTTTTGACAGTAATTCTAAAATTAAATTTATTATTTACTACAAGAAGTTTAGAACACAAAACTTTGTGGTTAGAAACAACTCCTCAACGGTTATAAAAACGTTGGAACAAACCAAAGTAGTGTATAAAATTTCAATGCTCTATGGGAGAATGTAACTCTGAAAATAATTCATACATTGAACATACAACGACAGCATTGTCCCGGCGAATAGCGATGCACCTAAAATAAACTAGTTCTATATATAAACATTTGATAAAAGAACATAACTGCCCCCCCTCCAATCTTAGAAACATCCTCGTTGACAACATAAAAATTATACAACATGAAAATAATATTGAAAAATTAAAAATTCTTGAAGCGTCATATATTAGAACCCTTCGACCCACTATAAATGATATCGCATTCGAGAAAAGCAGTAACGTTCTAAAATGTCTTTCGCAGTTCGTAGTGGACGGACTTTGTTAATGATGTCCACGAACTTGCTGATTTTAATACTCGAATTTTTAATCGAATTTTCATCGACTGTATGTATATTTTAACTTATCGCCGTTTACTGTATATTTTAGTTTTCACTTTTAATTTCTCATTTTCGTTCCTTCGAACTTTTACTTCAACACATGATGATGATTCGTGGACGAATCGAAAGCGCTCGTGACAGCAACAATTATGGAACTTTTATTAATATTTTTGATTTTGATACAAAAAATTATACGGAAAATCGAAAAAAAAAAAAGAATCATATGGTAAAGTGTCTCCGTTGCATTTAATAATATTTACTTGAATATATATATATATATTTCCACATCCAAACAACGTCGCTGACCACAGGAGCTCTGACAGCAAACGAACCGAAAGTCCAAGATTCGAGTTATATATATACATATATTTCCACATCCAAACAACGTCGCAGACCACAGGAGCTCTGACAGCAAACGAACCGAAAGTCCAAGATTCGAGTTATATATATATATATATATATATATATATATATATATATATATATATATATATATATATATATATATATATATAATCTGTGGAAATATATTTTATTTCTGTGGAAATATATTTTATTTTCTTATAATATATACCAATTCTTACTTAAGAAGCTCAATGTAATTATAGAGCAATATAATGCATGAATGACAAAAGTTTATATTCCAAAATTCATGATGTTGACCATCTTATTATTTATTCCTTTAACTCAGTTGACATTTACAATTCTTGACAGTATCTGTTTCGTAGCACAAAATCAATCACTTAATTATTATCAATCAGTGAATCTATTTTGCCCTTAACTCATCAGAAGAAATAGCAACAATCAATCCATTAAAAGGAAATAAACTGCGTTTTTGACATGATTAAAATCTGAAAATTGGAAGAGAAGCTGTAAATACCTTATATTATGTTTACATGATGACGATTTATTTTATTTTCGTTCAGTTCATGCGGCACCCATTTATCCAACTTTTTTTTTACTTCCTTACTTTCTTTAAATGGCGACTGACTGTTGAGTGGTCGACCTCGAGTTCAACAGCAACTTCTTGTGTGGTTTTGTGAGAATCGGCTTCAATTAAGACTTTCAAATGTTCGTACCGCAGTCGGTCGGTTGCGACCGTCTTCATCTTTGAGGCTCTTGTTATGATTACGAAATTTCTTGAATAACAGTTGTGCCACACGTTCGTTTGTGGTTCCTGGGCCAAACGCATCATTGATATCACGAGCTGTCTCGGCAGCTTTTCGGGTTAGTTTGAACTGGAACAAGAAAATCATGCGGATTTGAATTTTGTCCATGCTGTCGAAACGCCTTAAAAACTGAAGAGATTGATAACGCTAATGAATAACATGATTCGATAGAGCAAAAAACGCGCTTCAAAATAATATATAACATGGCTACATATATATCAATGAATTAATTCACGAATCATATATAAAAAAACATGTGAGAAAACGGTATTGTTTTTGCACCAAGCTAATAGCATCCTTTTATATGTTTCCAGGCAACGCCAGACACGGGTCCCGCTAGTGTGTGTATGTGTGTGTGTGTGTGTGTGTGTGTGTGTGTGTGTGTGTGTGTGTTACGCACATGTAAACGCTGAAAATTGCCATCTATGAATGATTCCTGGTGTAATTCATTTTGTTCCTGCTTTTTTTTATTTTTTTTAATACCTGTGAAATACTAATTTCTTTTTTTGTTGATTCATTTTTCAGAGAAGGCCTTTGCGGCCCAGACACAATACCGATCGGTTGCAAACTGTCTTGCACACTTGCGTACGTCTGCCAAATCGGGATTTCTTATTACCTAATGCTAAGTGTTATGACCGGGAACGTGTGGATCTTTCTGGCTATCATCACCGGATCTGGGATCGGTTATTTCATGCTGCGGCCTGTAATCCGGCATTTCTACCTGGGCGGCAACTCGAAACCCGCGAAAGATAACTCTAATGGCGACCTTGTCGAAAAGAAAGCCAATTTGACAGAAGTTACCTCCCTTTGAATGGGATTGATTTGTTTCACGCGAGAGAAACGATAATTTCTTTAATATTTTTAATCTTGGTTCAACGACACCAAGCTCAACTTCAACAAGTGTGTGATGGGGATAAAAAAAAAAAAAAGTCGG
>NC_136483.1:200982240-201097240 GCF_053919585.1 Euprymna scolopes
TAATTTGAATCTCATTTACACAAGAATAACTCGTTTCTGGGTTGTGACTTACGATGAAAAATTGGTTCTTTTTGACAACCGGCGATGTTCAGCTCAGTGGTTAGACGCCAAAAAAGCTCCATGACACTTCTCTAACGCAGAGTTGCACCAAAAGAAGGTGATGCTAACTGTTTGGTGATCTGCGACTGGTCTCATCCATTAGTTTTTTGAATGCAGACGAAAACATTATAGCGAAGAAGCACTATCAACAAATGGATGAAATGCATCAGACACTTTGACAACAACACCCAGCATTAGTCAACAGAAAAGGCCTAATTCTCCTCCATGACAATGTCTGACCGCACAGTATTAAACCGACCCTGCAGAAGTTGAACAAATTAGGCTGCAAAACACTGCCTCATCCGCCATACTCTCCAGACCTCTTACCTACCGACTACCACTTTTTCAAGCATCTCGACAATGTTCTGCGTTTGAAATGCTTCAAAAACGTCTTCAGCAACTTCATTGGCAACAAAATGCAAGATTTTTACTGGCATAAATATATTTGATTTGCGTTAGCAAAAGTGTTGATTCTGATGGTGCTTATTTCGAATAATAAAAATTTTTTTGAGCTGAGATAAAAGTTAAAACCTGCAAGAAATTTCTTGTCAACCTGATATGATGATGAATACTCTTATCGATTTCGACGTATGAGGATCCGCCACAACAACTAAGTTGTTTGGAAATCCACACAGATGATTTGTTTATAGTGGTGAAGGCTTTGTGTAGAACCAACCACATTTTCGGTACAACAGCTAATTTCAGTCAGTGCAACGGCTGCGACAAGATGGAGCAAGCAGTAGACCTCAGGTTTTTATATCAGTTTTCCTTCTAGATGCATGTTTTAACGAAAAATGAGTGTGCATCTCTCCCAGTGGTATAAACACGCGCTCAGATATTAACTTAGAAATTTCTACATCCTAAGGTGGTATATAATTTACCTCAAAACCTCTGGTCTTGATGGAGGGGAGACTAAAACTTGCTAATGTGATTTCAAATGATCTGAACTAACAGCAAGGGGAGACTTGATTCCAAACTTCCATTATATCTTTTTAAATTTCTTTATTCTTTTTTTATATTATATCGGATACATATCAATGATAAATATTTCTCATATGTTATATCTCCCCTCTTTGGTTTTCATACATAAAGTAAATTTCACAGTCTATAAGGATTATTTGATACTGGAGATATTCATTATTGTACCCAATTTTCAAACATACCCATTCCTCTGTCTTTATACATCTTCTATGATTATATGTGATCAGTTTTCTATAATAGTCAACCATATAGGAGCCTATTCGTGACCAGACACACACACAGACGTTCAGCTTTATATATATATATATATATATATATATATATATATATATATATATATATATATATACACATTAACAAATGTACCTTGAGTTACCTAGTTAAATTTAAAAAAAAAAAAAAAACAGAAAGAGAAACTGAGACCTGTGCATGCGAGGATTGTTTTTTTCTAAACATTCGCTTTTTGTAAGCAGAAAAAAAAATACTCTGGATGAGATTGAGTGTTACAGTTGACAAACAAATAAAAATCTGATAATCCCTAAGTACCAATTTTTCAATCTTAATCTCTTAGCATCCCTATTTTCTGGATGAAACTGATTACAAAGTTTTTCACGTACCTGAATACCCTGTATACCAATTTCATGTCTGTAGATAAAAAATTTGTTGTATATATAGGTTGAGAAGTGTCCACACACACACACACACACACACACACACACACATTCTCACTTTTATAGATATATAAACACACTTAAACACGTTTTAAACCATTATCCAGCACCCACATACTGTTAACTTCCTCACACACATTTGTTTGATTAGTAATTGAAAAAAAAAAAAAAAAAAAAATTTTAATTAATTTTCTTTAAAATTTGGATTTTTAAAAACATTTTCTAATTTTTTTATAAGGTTGAAAATGTAGCAAAAATATTCATAGGAAATGTTAGATTAATTAGGGAGAAAAATTTGATTTCGAAATTAGATTACATAAGAAAGAAATTTCCGTTCTAAAATTAAGTTAATGTGTCGAGGGAAATGACGTAAGAATACAGGAAGTCAAGATAGGATAAATGAGAGACTAGAAGTAAAAGTTGTTCTTTCAGGTTTACAACTGCATACTGGGCAAATGTGTTTTAAAAAATCTCCACCCCACCCCCAATGCTGAAGATGGACAGTGGAAAAGAATATTATATTAATGTATAGCTGTGAAAAAAAAAAAAAAAGATTTAACTCTGAGTAATAAAGGTCTGTTTTAATTTATAACAGTTTGTGTTTAGTGGCATTTTTTGTGGTCAGAAGTATGCAACACAAATCGTAAGATAATAGAAATGTGTGTGTATCTGTGTGTGTGTGTATATATATATATATATATATATATATATATATATATATATATATTATAAACTACTTCATTTACTCACATAAATTAATATACGAAAGTATAAATTTATGCGTAAACTTTAAGTATATACTTCAACAGTGCTCAATACGTAGGTAGAGCTAGTTAGTAAGTTATGAAATATATATGGTCGCCATAGGGGAACCTGGAGCAAAATGAGATAGCGGGGTAAAATGGGACACCACAGATAACTGAAACAGAGAGAGAGCTCTTTCGTGAGGAGTCTGATCAAGAGATCATGTGGTAACGCCTTGCCGCCAACGTCTACCATTGTTTTATTCAGCCCCGTACATCAAAAAGGGGTAAGTATTCAAAATTGATCTATTTTGATCTGTGACGAACTGTATTCTGAGAGTGCAGAAAGCTGGGTGGCCTGTCAAAGGGACTGTAGGAAATGGGGCACACTACGGCTGTGCAGGTCTAGACGAATGCAACAAGACCCCAATCTTCATTTGTGAGCTCTGTGAAGACTGACTTATTCAGACCAAGATCTGTCTTGTTTTGCCCCAAGCATGGGGCAAAACGGGACAATACAGTTAGCTGAATAAATCGTCTGTATTTCTTTTGAAAATAATTTCTCATCTTTTTTTTTTGTTGTGGCATTGTTTTCCAATACGTTGAATGTTCAGTAAACAGAATATGGTTTATATGTCAATGTTACCTTTGACTCGACAGTTCTTTTTTCCTTAAGTATCTCGCTTTGACCCAGGTTCCCCTATATCTTTTATAACTTACTATATATATATATATATATATATATATATATATATATAATAAAAGTTACATATAACTTTTAACAGTTACATATAACCAATTGAGAAATGCTCAGCTGAGCTAGCCCACCTACTTTCCAAGTTCAACAACAAATGCCTTGCTGAATCCTGCTTCCCTAATAGCTGGAAGATGGCCTCTGTAGTACTAGTGTACAAGAATTCTGGCAAAACGACCGACCCTCTCAATTATCACCCTATAAATCTCCTCCCCCTCTTCGCTAAAATCTTTGAGGCTAATAAATCAAGCATTAGTCCACCTTGCAAAAGCTAATCTCCTTTCTGAGTATGAATTTGGGAAATGTCATTTTACTGTAGATATTTTTTTAAAGTCATCTTTAAACGCATATACTGGATATAGCGGGTATATCGATATATCCAAGGCCTTTTACAAAGTCTGGCATGAAGGGCTGCTAATGAAAATCAAATCATTTGTTATAACTGGACGAATACTAAATATAATTAGATCCTTCTTAGACAATAGGACCATCCAGGTTGTCATTGATGGACATTCATCCAAGTAGCATAACATTAATGCGGAAGTACTTCAGGGGTCGATCCTTAAGCCACTGATATTCATCAATGACCTCCCCGATAATATATGGTCCGTAATGGGTATATTTGCTGATGATACAACGCTCTATAACATGCATGAGGAAAGAACGGATGTACACAAATCCAAGACAATGACTGAATCATTAGAAAATGACCTCCGGACCATAGTTGAATGGGAACATAAATAACTTGGCATTCGGGCCGGGATTAAAGTGTAGTATCTGTTCTGCAGATGCTGCACTTGAGGTAATTTGTCCCGGTCAGTGGAGGGGAAACCCTCTATACTGGGACAATTATTATTTTTGGTCGCAACCAGTGTCCCTTTTCTCTTTTTTGGGGGTGGGGAGCTGGTTTAACCCCACATTAAAAACGACCTTGTGTCACATTTTGTTTTGTTGGGAAAGCAAATAAATACTAATAGAAGGTAACATTTAATGCTAGCAAGACTAAGCTGTTCTCCTTCAACAATTACAAAAAACCTCTCCAACTACTGATATCCATAAAAAATAACTCCCTACCTGAGAATTTTTCCTCCAAACTCCTCAGCTTAACAATCACAGACAATATGAACTGGAAATACATTGAGGACATTGCAAAGGCTGCTGCAAAAAAGGTGGGCTCTCTCTACCGTGCTAGAAAACTACTTATGCCTGAAAGTATCCTGTACCTCAATAAGGCCACCATTCGCCCATGTATGGAGTATTGTCACTACATCTGAGCTGGTGCATCTACCACTAGTCTCTCCCCCTTCGATAGGGGCCAAAAAAAAGGGTCTCCAATAATAGGTTCCACTTTGTCAACTAGGCTTCAACCCCTGTCTCATTGCCGCAATGTTGCATCCCTGTGCTCTGATGAACTCTTGTGCCCCTTCGACGTACATATTCCTCATAAACTCGTTTAGCAACAAAATCACACCCCTTCACTGTTGAGGTCCCTAAATGTCAGTTTTCTACTCAAATAGCTTCTTCGTTAGAACAGCTAGACTTTGGAATTTTCTTCCTGCTGCCTGCTTCCCAAACTGTACTGATATGCAGAAGTTCAAATTCAACATGAACCAACATCTTGATCTTTCTTAGACATGGTCCCAATTAGTATTCCCTTACGTCCAAGTGGCAACATGTCTTGTTTGGGGGTGAAGGTGAGTAAAAAAAGAAAAAAAATATTGTGTTTTCAGATCAATAAGACAAGAAGATAAAATGGAGAGAAAAACCTTTTAGGCTATGGTATTTCAAAGCTAAATGCTTCTCATCAGAAGAGGAGAAAGGCCAGCATTATACAAAATACAAATAAAAGCTGGCTTAAGAACATTTAGATTAAAAATGAAGAATGTATATATTAAGAAATATTAAAGAAAATATAAAAATAAAATATAAAATATATCTACAAAGAAAGAAGTAACCATACATGAATAGGAAGGTAAAAAAAAAAAAAAAAGTGAGTATATATATATTAGTAATTTATAAAATATATATGGCGATTAAGTTACACTGAATATTCCGCGTTTCATCCACTCTAGGACTCTTACGCATAAATCTATACTTTCGCATATTAATTTTATGTGAGTAAATTAAGTAGTTATATATATATATGTGTGTGTGTGTGTGTGTGTGTGAAAACAATATTGTTTTATATTTCAAGCGGTCCTCCACTCTTGTTCACAAAAAAGTAGCAAATTTTTTTGTGAACAAGAACAGAGAACCACTTGAAATATAAAAATACTATAAAAATTAAAATATTAAATGTAAAAAAACATCGTTTTCATGCTTCAAAAACAAATCAAAAAAACTCATAACCTTGAAATTAATATTCTAGAAGCACCCATGGACATTTTAACATATGTATTTTTTGTTTTTCGATTTTATGTTATTTTTAATATATTTTAATGAAATATAATTGAAAAACATTTTATGCTTTTGATTTTTTTTTTTAGATTTTGTATTTGAATTATTTGAATAACTTCTCATCCAAAGTGATATTCTCACATTTCAGCTGATGTGACCGTTGATCTTTTTCAGGTGTATCTTGTCGAACTAGGGAATCTTTCTATTGAACCTGGGGAATCTGTATAGAATTTTGAACGGAACCCTATATTTAGTCTGCAGGGTTAGCATGTCCTTATTCCATCAGCCATGACCAAATAGAAGTCTTAACTAACTAAAGCAAGTCGTATTGACCAAAATTTTGTGAGAATAACGACAAGAACAGTTGTCCAAACAATACAAATTAATACCATAAAAAGTGTATAATATTAAATCCAATGCATGCGATTTGAAATAACAATAAAGTGAAAGGTGAAGCTGAGCATAATGAGGGAACACAGTTGCATTTTATAATCATTGCACATCAAGAACATAGTATCGCATATAGACTGTCTGAAAAATTGTCAAATTCAGTGATTTCTGTGAATCTTCCCGCCATAGCTAAGGTATTTTTCTACCACACTAACCTGTATTTTCTCAGCCTCCAAGACTAATCATGTTGAAACACTGGTTGTAAAAATAAAAATATCGTGCACGTCATGTGTAGTATTGTCTAAAATTGAGTTCCGGGCAACTACTTAAATCTTTTTTCTTGTAAAATCATCTACAAGAAAAAACTGTTTGACCATGATATAGGGTAAACCCCCCCCCCTCCAATACCATCTGTAAAATCGATAATCACTTATGCAATTCAATCATATTTTGTACAAATAAACTGCACGCTATATCCGAATTGTCTAAGTTTCTATTATGAATATCCAATCTGTCTGATCGCTATTCAATAAAATGTACGGACTCTTCAACAATTAGCGGTATAGGTGTAAAGTTGCAGGAACAAACAAACGATAAAAATCTGGTCAGCATTTTTTTTCTTTTTCTTTTTCAACGAAAGCATTTATTTCCATTAATCTCGTCTCAACACCATTTTAAAAGTCTCTCACTTCTGCTCCGGCTGTAGACAACCATTTCTCATAAGTCTTTATACTCACCAGACCATAACCTCCCATATTTTTATTTATTAGGTAATCTCCAAGATATCCTCAGGTTATTTCTGAACTGAAAAGGGCCATCACAGCCAAAAACTGTTATATCCAGGTGTGCTTCCGACATAGAAGTACACATTTGGAACGCATAGAACAGTAATAAAACACACTGTCGGACATTCCTGCTTAAAACTTGTTGGACAAGTCAGACTTTATTTATTTATTTATATTAAGAGTGGTGTTATATTACAGAAAGAACTGTTAATTTTATCAATGACTCCATGAATGGGTTGAATTTAATTTGGATGTAAGGCTTTTTTTTTCAATTGGAACCATAGACAACACACACACACACACACACACACACACACACACACACACTGATTTGTACTTATTGATGTTTGTTCACTTTGCCATTTGGAGTGAGAATTTTAATGAAAAGTAATGTCTAATCCTTCACATAGAAATGGGTGGCTGCTGCTGCCATCTGACACTGACCCTTTGCACCAAAGGGAAACAGAAGCAAATAGTTGTTCTTTGATATCTTTGCTGACCCACAACCCTATCGTAATCGTTGTATTTGGTTTGGCATTTATTTTACTTGATGCTGACCTCAGCATTTAATACAGCCCTACCGCCCTCTAAATAAACATGCTTTTGAGAAAATGGCTGGATCATTCTATCGCTACAGAAAGTATCTGACTTCTGATGCAATGCTTTATCCGTACAAGTCAGATGTATCATAAGTTGGAGTACTGCACTACTGCTGCCACATCTGGGGACAAAGTACAAAATTGACTTTGCAAACTTTGTGAAGGATATCGGCTCATTTCTACAGCCACCCTCTCCCTCTCTCTCTCTCTCTCTCTCTCTCTCTCTCTCTCTCTCTCTCTCTCTCTCTCTCTCTCTCTCTCACACACACACACGCGCACATTTTCACTTTTATAGATATATAGATAAACACACTTAAACACGTTTTAAACCATTATCCAGCACCCACATACTATTAACTTCCTCACATACATTTGTTTGATTAGTAATTGAAAAAAAATATATTTTCTGTTTCTCTCTCTCTCTCTCTCTCTCTCTCTCTCTCTCTCATTTTCATGGAATGTGCTCAACATGACTTCGATTCCTGATTCCTTGTAAAGATGTCACAGTAAGAACTCGTCTTATTACCACAACTACAAAGAATTCCTTTGTGTGAAATGTAATTCTCATGAATAGTTTCTTTCCCAGAACTGGGGAACACATTATCACAATATTACTTCCTTGAGGGCCGCAACATGGCCTTTTTCAAATCAATAAACACTTGTTATAAATCATCTTTATAAGTCATCAAGTTTTATTATTTCTATCCATCATTTTCAATCCTCTCATAATATTCATCATAATTCAACTAACAATCCATCTCATTAACTCTAGATAAGACGTTTTTAGTCTTGATAAATTATGACTCTCTACCCCCCCCCCCGACCTTATATAAAATGTAACTTCATTAATAAGCAACTAAATATTTGACCTACTCTTCCTTTTCCGGTTCCCTCCTACCACTACCTTTTCATTTACTCCCTCTCTTCCCGTCTCTTTCTTCCCTTCCTCCTTGGATAAACATGATTTCTCTTTTTTTTTTTTTTTTTTTAATCCTAAACATATTTTTCCCCATAAGACATCCATTATCAACCTGTTGATACAGAATCCGTTTACAGGGAAATTGATTAAAAAAAAAAAATGTCTATCTTTCAGACATTTAAATTTTTATGTTTATTGATAATCGTTAACTGCATTTTAAGTCTGTTGTGAAGCAGATTGATTTTAATTGAAATGTTTCATCTGATGACATAGATTAATGGAAATGGATCGCAGTTTAAAACTTCCTGTGAAAATAAAGATTTTTAGGGAAAGGAAAGTTTGAAGAAATGAAAAAATGTTGACTTTGGTACAAATTTGTTTGGGTGCTTTTTATTTTAATTTTTATTTTTACGTAAGTTTAGTGATGTCTGTCTGGATTTTTATTTTTCATATTTTTTGTTTTTACTTTCTCAAAAACTTGAAAGACTTGAAATTGAAAAAAAAAAAGTCGAGAACAGTGATGTTATTTAAATGTGTATACTTATGTTAGTACACTAGCAAAACTACTGGAAACAAAACAAAAATCTCAAGAAATCCCCCCCCAAAAAAAAATACGAGGTGAATGTAGTTTGCTTGAAGCATTATATAGTATATAGTTAAATGTAATCTGTAGAAGGCAGTACAATGCAGAGGTAACGGAAAGACACAAACTGGAGCAGATGAAGAATAGTTTTATTAATACAAATTACAAATGCATGTATACATATTTATATATTTCATACACTCATTTTATTTGTATTTGTACCGTGATTACCTTTGTTAGATGGTCTGGTGTTCTATAATATTTCAAGAAAGATCTCTTCATCAGGTGTGTGTTTGACTTTGGTTCAAACGCGTTTCTGTAAAGAGTAAGTCTTGCAGCAAACAATGGCCTGAAACGTGTTTAGTATTTTATTTTGATATAATTAGATTTTTTTTTTTTTTTTTTTTTTTTTTTTTTTTTTAGTGAGGGGCTTTTGTACCTGAACTTATGATTTGTATTTTGAACATAATTATTGTTTCTTAATTTATTTGTTTGTTTTGCATTTTCTGCGTTCTAGTTGAGAAACGGTTAAAACAATTGAATCTGAATTTAAGTTAATTAAAAAACGGAGATCACTTAGTGAGCTGATCTAAGGGCGGTAACCATGTTATCTTTTATATAGGGCGAGTTTTAATTTCATTCAGATGTTTCTTCTAAGTGTATCATATATTTTTTTTTTCGGGGAGGGGGTTTAATTATTTAAATTTGCTATCTGATGTTTTTTTTTAATTTTATTTTTTAATTTGAATACATTAATTATCAAAATGAATTCTACATCAAAATGAATACTATCAAAATTCCAAAATAGACATTCTAAATACATGAAAATTCGCCATATTTGTTTTAAAAAGCTTTGATAATTTTTTCTTAATTTTTTTGTTATCTCTTTTTCACCACAAACTAGGCACTTGGACATAAGCGGCTACTATTTAGGATCATACCTACGGGAATATCATGTAGGGAGTTGGGTGTGTGATGTCTGTTCACATTACATTTAAATTTCTGCATGTCGGTATAGCCAGGGAAGCAGGAGACCGGAAGGGGATTCCAAAGTGTAACAATTCAAATGAAGAAACTATTAGAGTAAAAGGTGTTCCGATGTTAAAAGGAAAAGAACCAGAGTAAACCAAAGTAATTTCTTGAACAATAAAAATTTTATAAAAATATTTTTTATAATTCATTTACATTTGGAAATAACTAAAATACTTGGGGAAAAAATGCATATCCGCTCTGTTGTGGCCTTATTTTAGGGGTTCACAATATCAAACAGGAGAGTCGGTAAAGTCATGTCAACGATTAGGCTGGCATGGAATCTCTGATTAGAGAGTCCAAAATGGCTGCCTTTCACAGCGATGGGAGAGTCCATGTGAAGACAGGAATAGGGGTGTCAGTTACCCCAGAACACGCTCATACACATGTAACATTACTTCGACGCTTACACACTTTTACCCAACACGTTGTAGTAGTCTACATCACAAAGGAGACAAAAATATAGAAAAGAATTTCAACTCGCTTTTTTTGTTGTTGTACAACGGCATTTATTTACTCATTCTCCTGCCATGCGTGACTTCTCATTACAGTTCTGACGTTCCTCACGTGATGTGCTCTTGAGAGAGAAACAGAAAATTTTTTTTTTTTCAATTACTAATCAAACAAATGTATGTGAGGAAGTTAATAACAGTATGTGGGTGCTGTCTCTAAAATGATCCTTTTTTTTTTTTTTCGAGCATGCTCTCTCTTTTTTTATACTCTTTTTTTTTTTCTTTACTTTCATCTCATTTTGTTGTCGGCTCTGTATTTGCATATGGCTGTCTGTGCCATCTTGCATATGGATTACCATATGAGATATACATTATATATATTTTTCAATTTTATGAGATATACATTATATATATTTTTCAATTTTATGAGATATACATTATATATATTTTTCAATTTTATGAGATATACATTATATATATTTTTCAATTTTCTTACCAGTTTGTTCCAGCTGAGGACGAGACATCTTACTATACATGCATATAAATTGTAAATAGATACTTCAGGAAAAGCAAAAAGTATATTCATTATTACAACATTGTGACCAGAATAACTTAGTTTCCTTAGAAGATATAAACTTATTTGTAAACTAACCTGAAGGGCTCGGAGATCTAAATATGCTAATGTATAAAATATTGATTTCCTGCTGGAGCAAGAACCTCTGAACTCGTTAACGTCATCGGTCGCGTAATGTACTGAGCGATTCCCAGTCTAGCTGCTATGGAACTTTAGCATTCTTCATTCATCAACTACTGGGAAGCACTTGATTGGTTTGGCAGTCAAAATGTACAGAGAGTCTAATTTGCGTTGTGCAATAGATACGAGATTTGCTGGCATCTTGTCTATTTTTGTGTGCCCTTTTGATAAACAAAAACTTATTACATTGTCTGGAAGCTTCCAAAGTTTTAAACGTTTGTTATTACTGATTATAGTATCGTTTAATGTGTTGTTCATCATCAGCAGCAGCTCTGCCATTTAAGAGCATCAGCAACCACAGCTCTCCATAACCCAAAACCGCTCAACTTTTGATAATTCCGTCAAATCGATCAAGTTGTCCATCAAAATGCATCTTGGTCGACCTTGATTTTTCGATCCTGACATTCTACCAGTCAATACCAGATGTTCTATGCTTGTTTGACGATAAATATGTCATGAGAACATCATTTGTCTTTTCGTTATTTTTTCCATCCGCATTCCTTTAGTGCATCCAGATCTAACCCATATTTCCTCATTAGAAATGTGATCTTTCCAAACGACCCTTAACATTTGCTTCACAAACCAAATTTCTGCACTATTAATGCATTTCTGCATTTTGCAGCAGATAATCCAGCTTTCGCAACCATATAGCAAAACAGACCAAATATTCTGCCTTAAGAATGTGTTTAGTTTTGAGTGTGAAGATATTAGGGCATCATAAATTAAGTACTGACTTAAGTTTGATGCTTGTTAAGCGATATACGATCTTCTGTCACACCACGATCATCCTTACGCAGTTCCAGTTGTTAAATCACGCATATGACTTCTGTGCCAGGTATATCACCATACTAAAAGTGCTATTACTGACTGGTTAAATTTTATACCATACCGTGGTTTATCTCTTATGTGGTAGAAAGAAATGGAAAACCAAAAAGATGTATTTTCAACATTCTTTAAAAAAAAAGTACAAAGATTGAAGAAACATTTGAAATCATGAGTGAAATGCAAGTCTGAAGTCAGCAGTTTAACCATTCCAATTCAGACTTTTAAACAAAAGTTACGGTTTTTTTTTTTTTCTTTCATTCTTTGGCTCTGGTTTGGACTTCACAATCCTCATGAAAATTATGCTAACGTTTATATTACTTGTTTTGATTGGACTATTGTCCTCATCTTCAGTGTTATTTGTACAATGTTTCAGTCAGTGTAGCCTTCGATTGTCGTCGGCCATGTTGGTTGTTGTTTTGGAAAAGAAAAGAGAAAAGTTACTGGCTCCGTAGATATTTTCGTATCTTGGAGTTGTTCTATTTTTTGGCCATGGTTTCGTATGTGTGAAAATATTGGTTGACAAAGGGGAGGCAACTCTAATAAAGATTGACAGGGGACTATCTCCCTTCCATCGCTAAAATTTTGTAGGGTTTACAATTTTTTTTTCCTTCAATTAAAGGTTCCCAAATGTTATTAATTTCTAAACGTGGTCTGCTTAGTAATTTTTCTTTTTTTGTATGTGCTGATTGTTTGGGTCGCCTGAATATTAATAGCATTTGGAAATTTCTAATTGTAGGAAAAACAAAAATCATTGACCCTTAAAATTTCGGCTATTGAAGGGAGATAATCTCTTATCAATCTTTATTAGAGTTTCCTCCCTTTGTCTACCAAACAAAACCACAGCCAAAAAACAGAATAACTCCAAGAATACAAAACAATTTATAGAGCCAGTAACTTTTTACTCCTTTCTTTTTCAAGATGGTGACCAACATGCCTGACAATAATCGGAGTTTACACCGACCAAAACATTGCAAAATAAAACTCAAGATGAGGACAATAGTTCAATCAAAACAAGTAATATAAACTTAGCATAATTTTTATGAGGATTGTGAAGTCCAAACCAGAGCCAAAGAGTGAACAAATTTATTACGTTAAAAACAAAACTTAAAAAAAAAAAATCTGATTTGGAATGGTTAAACTACTGACTTCAGACTTGCGTTTCATTCAGAAATATAAACAATCAGCCTTCATCTCAAAAATTCCAAACTAATATGCTAAAGTTATTGTAGTTGAACAACATTCATTCATGTCATATGAATCAGATGATAATTGTTGGCATTCGTTTCCGTGATATCTTTCTAGTTGGAATTTATTATAGAAGTACATTGAGCACTTATGGGAGGAACCACATGAAGATTGCCAACATTTCTAAATGAAAGTGTTTCTGTGCAACGAACTGGATTCGAACTCAACACACCTAGGTTACCAGGTTGTGTTGCTATCCACATAGCCACCATTACCTCCCAAGTGCTGTTTTTTTGTTTTGTTTTTTTTTTTAAATTGCATTGCACCTCTGCATGAAGATTCTGCTCTTCAGGATCGTCTTGTATGCATAAAATCCAGATTATAGCTATTTATTAAATCTGCGAGATTACAAATTCACCCCAGAAAATAAGTGCAGCAAAGCCCAATAAAGTCGTGGAAGATTTGATCCAGACCAAAAAAAAAAAAAAAAAAAAATGTGTTTCAACGTGTATATACCTTTGAATGATATTTTTTTTTTTTTTTTTTTTTAATGCAAGGTTAAATTGGAACATTGAAAAATGTCAATATGAAAATTGTATTCCGACAAAAGAATCAACATTTGAATCATCTTTTCTTTTGCCCTTACTGTTGACGAACACCAACCGTTTATGGCATATTTCACACAGACTTCTGCCAGTGCTTCTGTACTTCGAGAAGCATTGAAGTTCATTTCACCTACGATTTAGTTGCTAACCACTTTCGGTTTTTTTTTGGGGGGGGGGTTCTTTTTCGTTTTTGTTTTTTTGTTTCTTTCGTTTTTGGTAGGGTTTGTTTTTTTGGTTTTGTTTTTTTGTTTGTTTTTTTATGCAATGCTGAGACGTTAGAGCTAAACAGATGCCAAAAAAAGTCAATGGAACAAAAAAAACAACTACTTTTGCAATAAATGGAAATCAATTCTTTGTAGGAATTTACCAAAATATTGTTTACGATAAAAGCTACATAATAAAATGAGGCTGGAAAAAGGAATGGTGCAAAAAGAACCCAATTACAAAGATAATGTAGATGATCGCTAAGTGTTTAGCGATGGAAATTTCTAGAAAATAATCGAAATATAGCTAATCTATTTTTATCAACAAGAGAAATGTCAGTAGAGCAGAAATTAATCTATCTCTCCCAATGTCGCATTTTATATATATATATATATATATATATATATATATATATATATATATACATATAATGTGTGTGTGTGTGTGTATATTATAAGTAATTATTTGAATATCTACAGATATGTTACATGATTATGCAATCATCGGTGCAGGAGATGACAATGATCATCGAAGGATTTAAACCCCACCACGTAGTCACCTTTGACATCATTAGCAATGGACTTTTCTCAAGGCTATCTATCTATCGGTACTTCAGTTCATGTTAGATCGAGATTAAGCAATATAGAACTTGGTTAATAACAGATGGGTGACCATTTGGCAATATCTGGCGTTGTATATAGTAGGACATCAACACATGCAAAACCATGTCATCATCTCTCCTATCCAAGATATACATGCGACTGAGGACTGTTTGTGAATTTGATATTCCCTATACACTTCCTCCTTTGATGGAAGCTAGTTAGAGCCACTTAGTGATTGAGGCTGGCTATAATGCTGCAATAAAAAGCATACTCAATGGAGGTCTGGATGGTCTTCCTTAGCCTTACCATCCTCCTGGACCCTTCACGACCATTGTGGTACCAACAGATGTTTCATTATGAAACCACATATTTAAAATATATATTCGTCTTGGAAATTCACATATATATATATACCATAAAACAACCAAATCATTTTTTTATAATAATCATATGTTATTATCCACCTGTTTTTCATGTGGGCCAGAGTTAAAGATATTCTCTGATTCCTTTCTTTTGGTGGGTAACTGAAACATGTTTATACAGATAGATATGAGGATAAAGACTTGTCACAGTAAAAAAATATTTACCTACACTGCTAAAATCACGGCCATTGGGTGGCTTAATAATTAGGTTCGGAAGGCTTTACTAACCTACATTTTTTTTTTCATTTATTTTTTTAAATATCTAACAATGTCCCACTTCCCACAATGTAAACAATTTTTTTTAACGGAGCCTTCTATCAAGTCTGAAAGTGACACAAAGTTCAATGAGTGAGATTGGAGATGCGCCGCTGTACAACTCGTGCTCTCTACCAATCCAAGTTATGACAACAGGACCATCGCCAGCACCCTCAAAATGCATCACTGAATTGCCAAAAATAATAGAGATGTGCCTAGGGTGATGAAAACAAGTTTCCAGCCACTATTATAGTCTTTGGTGTGGTTTTAAGTGAGGGCCACATCATGCCACCTCACATCTTTGAAGTTGGCTTCAAAGTCAACACCAAAGGGTACCTGGATGTGCTGAAGAGTGTGCTGATTCTCTGGTGCAATCAGGTAGCCACTAGCAGACCTTGGGTGTGGCAGCAAAACTCGGCGCCGGCCCAGAAGTCCAAAGAGACCCAGGCTTGTCTTCAGAAGGAGTGCTACGACTTTGTACCCTTTTCTCACTGGCCCTCTTCCTCCCCTGACCTGAACCCACTGGACTACTTCATTTGGTCATACATCGAGAACGTCACCAGCATGACCTCCTACAACACCAAAGCCCACCTGATCGCCACCATCCGACAAGTATTCATCGGGTTCTCATCAGCGCTTGTGGAAAAGGCATGCTCCCAGTTCTGGATCCGTATCGAGGCGATGATTAAGGCTGAAGGAAGCTACATTAAATAGATGTCAGCTCTACTTCATAATCAAGTTACCTGAATTGATTTTTTTCAATAAAAGTTTTAAAATAAAGCTGTAGTGCTTTCTTTAGGGTGACAACTTCATCGTTCCACCCTGTATAATTTGTGTTGTATAAATAAAATAATTGCCATTGATTTTGCACTGGACAAAATTAAAACCTGCAAGTCAAGCAAATTGTCTATATAGACTCGCAATTCGTACTTGAAACACTAAACAAACTTTTTAAAAAGCATCAATAACCTCCGCCGCATAAAGATAATCGTCAACTATTGGATATTTAAGTCATTAATGTTGAGGCACACATTTAAAAAATATCTTGCCCAAAATCTAGACATACTATCACTGCAGCATAAGGGGCTAATGAGATAGAGGTCAGATTTATAGGGAGGCAATTTGGGTGAGGAGTTGAGCCGAAAGATGTTAGTTCACATTACATTTAAATTTCTGCATACTTGTATTTTTTTTTTTTACATGGAAGTCACCACTTATCAAAGCCCGGAAGCCGCTCGGGGATAGGGGTTATTGCGTGTACAGTAATCAATGGGAAAATTGAATGAACACTCATTTTACTTGGTATTATTTCAACATTTAGGAAATCTAAAGTTTTTTTTCTCTTTGGTCTCATTCGTATCAATGTAGAAATGGGTTACGTTTCGACTCAACATCTCATACATAATACAGAAGTTTAAATGTAATGTAAACCAACATCTTGCTAATCTTTCCTAGGCATGATCCCAATTAGTAGCCCCTCATGTCCAAGTGGTGATATGCTATGTTAGGGGTGTACGTAAGTAAAAAAAAAAAAAAATAGAATCTAAAATATTTGAATAAGTTTATCTGAGTTCACTTGTGGAATGGGATACAAAATGTCTTGTTTCGTTTAATCCTGTTAAGACTTAACTTGCGTATTTCAATCGCAGTTGTGTCCTTTTTCTTCCCGAGATTTCCATGGATGGCTCTATTTTTGAGAAGAAATTGATGTTGAAACTTCTTGGTCTTTCTTTCTCAGCAAATCTTTCTTGGAGTTCATATATTTGATCCATTGCTCTTTCTGATTCTCATAAAGTTGGTCTGCTCTATTGCTCTAAACAGCTTATCACATGTGAGGCTCTTCTATATCTTTACAAATCTGCAGGCCCTATATGGAGTATTGTTGTTATATTTGGGCTGGTGAATTTCTGTTCCATTTGAGGGTTTATGATAACATGCCAAAATGTATCTGTAATTTGATTGGCCCCTACCTTTTCTTTTCTGCAGCCTCTCACAGAAGTGATGTTGCTAGTCTCAATCTTTTCTATAAATACTGTTATGACATGCCTTCTTCAGAATTGTCTAATCTATTCCCTGCTTCATTTGACTCGTTAGAATATTGGGCTCCATCAATTTGTTCTTTTGATATTTCATTATCAGACAGTTTCTTTCCAAGAACTGCAGGTTTGTGGAACTCTCTTGATGTTGGCAGTTTTCCTCCTACTTTGAAACCTTGGTCTTTTCACGACTAATGTCAATAGGCATCATCTTTCATTCTTGTTAGCCTCTTAAATCAAGTGGTTTTACACCTAGTCTGGAGCAATTTTCATTAAAAAAAAAAAAATAAATAACATTGAAAATTATTTAAAAAAAACTTTTTTCAAGAAAAAAAAAAAAAAAAAAAAAAAAAAAAAAAAGTTCCGTTCAGTCCTGTCAGACTATGGATACCCACTGAAGGGTGCCTGCACATGAAATTATTGTGGCAAGAGCTGCACAATCTCCAACCACATCTCTCCTGAGTCGGCATTGTTTTAATTCCAGTTGCAAGTATATATACGTACAGGACGACTGGAAACAATGCCGAAATAAGCAAACGGTACATACAGCGTTGAACCTTCCCAAATGGTCACCCATCTGGTACTGGCCAGGCTCATCATTGTTTAACTTCGGTGATCTTGAGAGAACTGATATATCAACTTAAATTGTACTGTATATACAGCAATAATTCAAGGTTAAATAAACCAATTTGCATTTACAATGGCTGCCAGCAGAGTGAGCCTGACAGCAGGCCTATGAATACTAATTACATTATCATATTACACTATATATGCTCTGGAACCCAATAAAAAGGCATTCATTGAGCTTGGCTGGATTTTTTCAAAATTTATATAAAAAAACTTTTATAAAATAAAACTTTGAAAAAGGTTTTTTAATCTATTATGATTGGTATATACAAACTGAGTACATTTCAAGAAAATGATTAACATATATTGTTGCTTTGTAAAAATTTTTATTGAATCTTTTTTTTTTTTTTTTTTTCAAAGTTAAATCAAGTTTGATCGTTTTGTGATTTTTGTTCTCTTTTCTAGTACATTGGGTCATTTTCTGTGACTGGCGAAAATCAGGATACAAGGACAATTTATGTAAAGAAACACTTGGAAGATATGAGGGTAAGTAGTTTTGTGCTTTATTCAACATGAAGAGTTGATTAACATTCCAGGAAATGGTCACTTTACAAACATTTTCAGTTTTTCCTTTTTTTTCTTGATCTTTTAGTGATATACACTTAAAATGACTCTAAACATTGTTTTCCTCTCGATACAAGTCTAAAAATAAGGATAATTTGGTTATAGTCAAAAATATCTGTGCTTTTGACACTTTTTGCTTTCTGTTTTGCAGACGTGACAACAGTGACAAGCAAGATACGATCCCTTCTAATTAATGATTATCTCCCTCTCAGATAACGTAAACCTTCTTTCCCCATGTTAAGAATGGCCTTCTTGTTTATTTAAGTATGTCTAATTATTCAGCCAAAAGGACAACAGAAACAGGAAGTCAAAAACAGCAGACAATCTTGACTACGAACAATAATAATGCCCCCCCCCTTTTTAAAAAATATTTTTAAAAATTTCAGTTGCTAGTGCAGTAGTTTATTTTAGACTCTATTTAATTTCTGCTGTGGTTATTGTATCACTTTTGCAAATCTCCCTTTATGTATACCATGTCAAAAACTTATGTCCATTAAACAAAATTGAATATAAAGACTTTGAAATGAGATCCCTGTTCTTTCAAATAAACAACCTAGAAAAACTTTTCAGCACTACAAATAAAATATATTAAATTTCCTAAAAACAATTGGACTCTACTGGAAAATCTGATCTAAAAATAGAATAATAACCACCCTTATTCTGCAAGACAAAAGCATTTCACAAACCAGAAATGCATCTACAATCTTGTGTTTGTCTCTGAATAAAATGTAGCATCAGTGATCCATTGCCCTGGCATATAACTAAACTTTGTTTCATATAAGTTGATTTAAAAAAAAAAAACTGTTTGACTTTAAAATGACTCCAGAGTGGTTGATGAGGCCATTGAACACCAAACAAACTCTTGAAAAAGGAATAAATCTAAAGGATGTTGTATATCGGAATTAACAAGTGAAAATGACAAAATACCCAAATTGAGACTTGCATGTTTTTTCATGCTATAACGTCTTCAAGATACCTGTCATAATACTTTGAAGCTGTAAAATTGTATTAATGTTGCATCCTCTAATTATTGCAATGGAACCATATTACTTGATCTTCTCACACCTTGCGTCTTGTGTGGTTTGATTGCAAATCCTTGAAACTTTTAATTAGCAAACTGATTTTTTTAATCTAAGTTGAGCTGGTTACTTTTAATGCATCTAAAACCAAACTCCTATCTTTACATCATCAACACTCTGATCCCCATCTGGCATCAATTGAAATGGATGGCTCTCGTCTTTGGGAGACTCCATGTTTTGACAAGCTTCTGGGTTTGACCTTTACTCCTGATCTGAAATGGAACACGTACATCAAGTCTGTTGCCAAGGTTGCTGGAAAAATGGTGGGATCCTTCTACTGCTCCAGAAGATATCTCACTGCTGATGCAATTCTCTATCTATATAAAAGCCAAGTACGTACAAGGATGGAGTACTGCTGCCACATCTGGGCAGGAGCTGCTAAAAACAGCCTATCCTGCCTTGACAGAGTACAAAATAGACTTCGTGGTGGGATGCCATTTTCTCTTCCCTGCAACCTCTCTCCCACAGAAGAGACGTTGTGAGCCTGTCTGTTTTATCGTTACTTCCATGGCAAGCATGAGCTCCAATCTCTCGTCCCCCCCCTCACCAATCTTTCACGATAAACACTCGTCTAGCTGAAACCACTTTCAATAATTTTCCCCACTCTTTATCTGTGCCAAAATCAAAACGTAGATTCCATGAACAAAGCTTCTTTCTTAGAAGTGCACGCCTGTGGAACTCTCTTCTCTTCTGTTTGCCTGTTTCCCACCTGTCTACAACTTGGATGTCTTCAAGTCCAACATAAAAAATTCCTGATGAACCGCCCCCTTAAGTAAGACACTTTATCGAATCTCTAATACTAATGATTACTACGATACTATCCCATTGATTACTGTACACGCAATAACCCTTATCCCCAAGTGGCTTCCGGGCCTTGATAAGTGATAGGACCGTCATTGTCTGGCATAATGTTCCACTTTTGTATGGCTCCAGCAGTTCTTATGCTGTCCATAGGGAGATATCAGTATTAACAAAGTGTGTGCATCTTCTAATCTGTTATCCGGTCGATCCTTAAAATGCTGCCTTTCAAAAATGATATAATGCCTTTGAGCCTCAAAAAAAAATATATATATATTAAAATGAAATATTATAGTGCATTAATTTGTTCCCAACTTAACATTTTGTCGAAGATAATATAATATTACATTTTAAAAACTTGCATTTCTTGATAAAATTTATGATTTATTGAATAAATGTTGAAGATTTTATTAACATTGAATAGTTAGCTGATTTTAGCTGATTTTTTTTTTTTTTTAAATCCGACAAAAGTTTGATCATTTTGTTTACAAAAAGTTGTCTATTATTTTCAGATGCTTAGACTTGATGATTTTGGCAAATTGTTATAAAACTAGAACTAATCTCTGCCAAGTCTGCTGAAGGTCATCTCCCTTAAACGATCTAGAAAACATCTCACACCTGCCAGCATCCAATATCTGCAAAAAACTGATGAGGTTCCAAGTTAAGAAGTTTCAACTACTATCACGCTGCTGAACAATAGTGCATCCCTTGTTTTCGCGTCAATGGAATGTGCTCCAATGAACTTGTTGCGCTTATGCTCCCCCTCCATCAATGTAATTAATTTTGACAAACTCTACAAGCAGCAAAATCACTCCCCTTCATTGTAAAGGTTCAAAATGCTGCCTAAATCTAAACGCAGATACCATGAACAAAGCTTCTTTCTCAGAACTACCTGCCTGTGGAACACTGTTCCACTGTCCTGCTTTCCGGTTGAATACATGGTAGCCTTCAAATCCAATGTAAACAAATTCTTGTTGAGCCGTCGCCATAAATAATCAAATTCTACCCAATTTACACCATTAACAATTGCTACACTACCTCCTTACATTCATTAATCCTTATCCTCGAGTGGCCTTCGGGCCTTAATAAGTGGCGACTCCCAAGTACAAAAAAAAACAAAAAAACTTTCTACTGAAATAGCTTTTCTTAAACCGCTTGCCTTTGTAATTCCTACTCCTCTGACTGTACCAACATGAAGAAATTTAAATGTAATATGAACAAACATCTTGCTGCACAAATCCCCACTTAGTATGCTCCTAATTACAGTAGTTCCTTATGTCTTAGTGACAATATATCTTGTTTAGGGTGAATAAAAACCAAAAAGATTAGAAGTTGATGTAACTTGAATGTTGAAGACGATAGGCAAAAACAAATAATCAGTTGGGATTAAAAGCAGAAAGATCCGGTGTTGTCCGGGATTAAAGAGCCACCTTATGTTCTTCATGCCCAGTTCATCACATTTTATCAGTTTTTAGAATAGTGTGATACTATCCAACCTTTTCACTCCCTCCAGTGTTGGGAAGCTGAGGTGGGATTGTTGATCAAGGTGTGGCGGTGATTGGGACAGAAAAGGTCAGTTTTAGGAGTGTTGATGAGTTTTGAGTTTGACAGTCAAAGGCAGGTCGTGGCTTGGACCACATTGAGAGAATTTTAAGATATAACGATGAGCTGACATCAACTGACGAGCTTCAACATAACGTAGATGTGAACATTAGTGTGTAGAGCACGAAGGCCAAACAGCTTTAGTTTACATTGTCATGGAGAACAACAATGTTATTGCATAAAGCTTTGTCAACTAAGCTCAAACCTCTGTCCCATCACCGCAATGTTGCATCTCTGTGCCTGTTTTACAAATATTTTAATGGGATATTCTCTGAATTTGTTGCACTTGTGCCCTCTTGATGTACATATCCCTGACAAACCCACTTAGCAACAGAATCACACCCCTTCACTGTTGAGGTCCCTAAATGCCAGAAAGCTTTCTACTCTAATAGTTTCTTTGTGAACAACTAGACTTTAGAATTCCCTTTCTTTCTGCTACCTGCTTTCCTGACTATACTGATATGCAGAAGTTTAAATGTAACATAAACCAACACCTTGTTAATCTTTCCTTGACATGTTCCTAAATAGTAGCCCCTTACAGCCAAATAGCAATATACCTTGTTAGGGGTGAACATGAGTAAAAAAAATGTAAGTAAATTTTCTTATGAGTTTGAAGAAAGTAAATAGTAAAAATTAAACGATATTGCTTTTTTACGTATACGACATTTGATCACCTTGACATTTGATCACCTTGACACGTTGTTCCCATCAGATCACCAAAGTTGAGCATCGTTGAGCCTGTTCATTATTAAAATGAGTGACCATTTGGTAAAACCAAGTGCTGTACCTGCTCTCCGCCTATCTCAGCATTGTTTCCAGTCGTCCTTGACTTTTCCTTATCACTAGAATCAAACAGTGCCAACTTAGAAGTAAGGTTGGAGATTGTACAACTCTTGCTTCAAAATTACACATGCAGGCACTCTTACAGAGACAAAACGAAGGCGATTATCACTTATTTTACTACAGGAATATATAAAAAAAAATAATAAGCATATTTTCCAAAAAAATTTTTAGATTTTACTGCAAAAATAAAACAAATTACAATCAATAAAGAAAAAATAATTTCTACGCTGAAACAAAATTAAAAGACGGTAAATGATTTAATGAGAAACTTGTTTCTGTTTGCTGTGCGATGAATTTAGTAAGGTGGCAAGCCAAACAAAATTTACTTGAGGGCCGAATTTGGTTCACAAGATGGGAGTTGCCAGCCCTTGAAGGTCAATGGTGTCACACACACACACACGCACGCACACATGCACACACACACACACACACACACACTTACATTTGCATTTGCAGAAAGTGTCGTAATTTGTGTTTTTTGTATTTTGTTTTTTCATTTTTCTTATGCTTCTGAACCTGTGCCCCCTTGACAGCCACCAATGTGAGTTGACGATGATACGGTCATAAGACTAAGTAGGAGAAGACTACGGCACACAATGCTGGGGTCGGCAATGCTATCAGGCGAGGTAGTACGTGGGTATCTTAATGGCACTGAAGAACGTTTTCAACATTGATTGAATGGGGGGGGGCGGGGGCTATAAAAAAGTGACATTAAAGTAATTTTAGATCCCGTGAGGAACACTCGGCGTTTCGTGGAAATCAATGCATCTCTTCTGAACCCCTTATTAACATTTTTATTTTTTTTTTAATTTCTATAATTAACCAGTTATACATAAAAAAAATGTTATGGCGATGAATTGTGAATGCCGACCACATGCTGTGCTTTTATTAATAAAAAAATATATTTATCCAAATATAATGATAATCTATTTATATTTATCCAAATATAATGATAATCTATTTATATTTATCCAAATATAATGATAATCTAGTTATATTTATCCAAATATAATGATATTTATCCAAATATAATGATAATAATGATAATCTATTTATATTTATCCAAATATAATGATATTTATCCAAATATAATGATAATAATGATAATCTATTTATATTTATCCAAATATAATGATAATCTATTTATATTCATCCAAATATAATGATAATCTATTTATATTCATCCAAATATAATGATAATCTATTTATATTCATCCAAATATAATGATAATCTAGTTATATTCATCCAAATATAATGATAATCTAGTTATATTCATCCAAATATAATGATAATTTCAGAATACATCGATTTATTGCTGTTGATCACCAAACTCTTATGAGGAATTCATGAACAGACAAACAGGAATTATAACTTGATATAAAAATAAATATCCAAGTTAATTTATTTAATATTTTTCTTTGTCTATCTGTTCCATTTTTTCTCAGAAACTACTGGACCGATCTGACTTGAAATTTTATATAGAGCTTTGTTGTAAGTGGCAGCAAACTATTATGCTATCCATTCAATACACAACTAAGGAATAACAGAGTTTAGTATTCAATGCAAAAATGAGCAAAAATTTAAGCATATTCAGTCATTAATTTGGCATAAGGCACTCGTTCTTAATCAACATGCCTTAACTTTTGCCAGTTTTTAGCGAGCTAAAAAATCTAGTTGATCTGTAATGTGTAAATTTGATTTTGCTTAAAGTTTTGTGACGTGAACAAATGACACAACTTTTGCTATTTTCTTAAATTAAAAACTTAAAATTTTAAAATAAAATAATTTTATTTTAAAATTTTAAAATAAAATTATAAGTTTATTTTAAAATAAAATTATAAGTTTATTTTATGCAAGCATTTTGTTTCAGGATTTATTTTTTAAATTTATTTTTTTCAAATTACGATAACTTTTGAAGAGGAGTTCATAAGAATATAATTTTTGACTGCTTATACATAAATGAAGCCAAAAAATAATATTTAGAATCTCAACATCAATATTTCTGATTGCCTCATAGAACTTTGTCTTATATAATCGAGTTGTTCTCAAGAAAACTCTTTACATTTACATCGGCACACCTCAGAAGAAAATTGCTTTTCGTGTACTCATTTTCTTGCCATGCGCACATTGACTTCATGTCCGGCTGGGCACATTAACCTTCTGTAGAGTTCAACCTCCCATGGCCATGTTTTCTATTTTTTCTGCCTCATCATAGCATCTTTCTAAGGATTCTAGGAAATTAGAAATAATGTTGAGGTTAATAATTGGTAAATTATAGTTAATTAACATAGAATGAGTGATTTATGCCAGAATTTGGTTAAATTTGTGCTCCGTTTTGCATTAAATCCAGCCAACCAACCATAGCCGAGATTGAACTCGCTACACGAGTAGTGTAATTAAAATCTTCTTGGTAGCTGAATACTTGATGCTTTGCCAGGGATATCAACGGTATTTTTTATTGTGACGCCATCACGCTACCACGGCTTAAGAGAAGCCCATCTATCCTCGAGAGAAGGATAGACCGCGCCAATTTCTCAACCTGGTATTTTACCTTGTGGTACATACAGCGCCTTGCGTTCCCAAATGGTTACCCATCTGTTACTGGCCAGGCTCAACGTGCTTAACTTTGGTGATCTGGTGAGAATCGGTGTGTCAACGTGATTGTGCCGTATATTGCATTAAATACTTATCCCTATTAATATGTAACCGTGCACTGAATGGATATCATAATACTTACTTTGCTGCATTTTATAACAACGGTCCATGCAAAATTTTAGCTAGATCATTCCAATAGTTTCTGAGTAAAAGTGAAACAGACAAACAGACTGGGAGAAATAGAATATAGATTCCAATTCATTTTCTCTTGTCAAACAATCGTTCACTATGGCTATTTTTTTTTTTTATGAATTTGTGAATGAAAAAAAAAATTTTTTTTTTCATTAAAAACTTGGACAAAAAAAAAATATGTGCATGAATAAATTTTTTTTTTTTTTTTCTCCTCGAAGTTCTAATGTCATGAAGCACCATAATTTCAAGAAAGGAAAACGTCATCGCGAATGTGAAACCAGAAATGATAACGATTGCGCATTAATAAAAGATAAGCACAAAATAAATCTTGGAATCTTGACTGAAATAAATAAAAAAACAAATGATTAAAAAACATATCTATATAAAAGGAAACATTAAAAAAAAAAAAATCTAATTCAAAATGTTTTGATGGCTTCTGGAATTAGCTCGTCTACTAAATTAGATGTGAGACTTGTGTGCGCACGTGCACACACGCATTTTAAAAGTGCATGTCAACCATTCAGGCAATCCGTATCAGCAAAGCAAAATCAATCGATTATTTCGTTTTAGTTGTGCTACTCTTTCGCGTCATTTTATTTATTCTTATTTATTTCTGTATTTATTTTTGCCGTCTTGAGTAGTGGAAGAAGGGAGATAACTCTTCTCTTAATATTAATAGCATAGAATTGTGATACAAATCGGTCTGACAATGGCTTTGCGGCTCTCGGCCTGAAGTATGATTCTGAACCATACCTCAGATCCATCTTCCCAGGCTTTGTTTCTCCTTTGAGAAGGGATTAGGGCAATTCGGAATCTTAAATCTTTATTTTACTATAGTTGAAAAAAAATCTTTTTTTTTTTTTTTTTTTTTTTTTTTTTTTTTTTAATTACTCAAATGTTTTTAAGAGATTGCAATACCGTTTTAAGTGAAATATAAAAATAACCCCCCCCCCCACACCATCTTAAAAAAAAAAGGTGGTAAGGTAGAAAAGAAAGTAAAAATTTACCGAAAACTTTGTTACATTAAATTAAGTACTTTAAAAAAAATCATTTTTACAATTCTTAATAAAATACAGTTACCCTCCTTAGAACAAAGATTTAAGATTCCGAATTGTCAGGATTAATCGCCTGAGTCGCACTACTGGGGAATATCGACGAGGCTGCTCAGGCATTTTTTGTAGGCCAGAGTGTGCTGGCTTCTGTAAACCACATCTGACATTGTGTCTAACCTCCTGACTAGGACATAAAAAGTTCTTTCTTTTTTGTGCTACACTTTATTGTTAGCAAAAGAAGGCGGGGGGTGGGGAGGGGCTGAAAAAAAAAAAAAAAAAAAAAACTCATATTAACAGTTGTATCTATCTGGTGTTGCCAGGGAGTCTTATTGTCGTTTTTGTTATGCATTTTCTTTTTCGTAACTGTTTGGTTATTTTTTAAATAGAATGTTGAAAGTTAAATTTATTTATTATAAAAATTAAACAATTTCGTCCAGTTAATAATCAAACGATATTATAACTAATTTTAAATTAATGTTGTTTTTAATTTTGATTTTAAAAAATTATTGGATTTGAATAATTTTCAATCTTTTAATACGTGAAGATGTTTCTAAGGATTTTGACATCAGAAGTCATGTTTAAAGCTTTTAAAATTCCTTTCAAATTTCGAAGAATCACAAAGTAATTCATTCTTTTTTTTTCTAGTGCTAGCAAAAGATTAAAATGGCTGACTTGTTTACGAAGAAACTGAAATGCATTCTGGCAGATTTAATTTTAGTTATTTTTTAAACAGGATTTTTGAAATTTTACTTTATCCGCTTGCATTTTTTTTATTTCAACGAATATTTGATTAATGCTAAAAAAAAAAATAAAAAAAACAATTTAATTTTTTTTTTTTTTTTTTTTTTTTTTTTTTTTTTTAATTACTCAAATGTTTTTAAGAGATTGCAATACCGTTTTAAGTGAAATATAAAAATAACCCCCCCCCACACCATCTTAAAAAAAAAAGGTGGTAAGGTAGAAAAGAAAGTAAAAATTTACCGAAAACTTTGTTACATTAAATTAAGTACTTTAAAAAAAATCATTTTTACAATTCTTAATAAAATACAGTTACCCTCCTTAGAACAAAGATTTAAGATTCCGAATTGTCAGGATTAATCGCCTGAGTCGCACTACTGGGGAATATCGACGAGGCTGCTCAGGCATTTTTTGTAGGCCAGAGTGTGCTGGCTTCTGTAAACCACATCTGACATTGTGTCTAACCTCCTGACTAGGACATAAAAAGTTCTTTCTTTTTTGTGCTACACTTTATTGTTAGCAAAAGAAGGCGGGGGGTGGGGAGGGGCTGAAAAAAAAAAAAAAAAAAAACTCATATTAACAGTTGTATCTATCTGGTGTTGCCAGGGAGTCTTATTGTCGTTTTTGTTATGCATTTTCTTTTTCGTAACTGTTTGGTTATTTTTTAAATAGAATGTTGAAAGTTAAATTTATTTATTATAAAAATTAAACAATTTCGTCCAGTTAATAATCAAACGATATTATAACTAATTTTAAATTAATGTTGTTTTTAATTTTGATTTTAAAAAATTATTGGATTTGAATAATTTTCAATCTTTTAATACGTGAAGATGTTTCTAAGGATTTTGACATCAGAAGTCATGTTTAAAGCTTTTAAAATTCCTTTCAAATTTCGAAGAATCACAAAGTAATTCATTCTTTTTTTTTTCTAGTGCTAGCAAAAGATTAAAATGGCTGACTTGTTTACGAAGAAACTGAAATGCATTCTGGCAGATTTAATTTTAGTTATTTTTTAAACAGGATTTTTGAAATTTTACTTTATCCGCTTGCATTTTTTTTATTTCAACGAATATTTGATTAATGCTAAAAAAAAAAATAAAAAAAACAATTTAATTTTTTTTTTTTTTTTTTTTTTTTTTTTTTTTTACACAGTGATCACCACTTATCAAGGCCCGGAAACCACTCAGGGATAAGGGTTATTGCAAGTACATTACGTTAGTGTGGAGATTTGATGAAGTGTTTACTTAAGGGGGCGGTTCATTAGGAATTTGTTAACGTTGGACTTGAAGACATCCAAGTTGTAGTCAGGTGGGAAGCAGGCAGACGGAACAGAGTTCCACAGGCGTGCAGTTCTAAGAAAGAAGCTTTGTTCATGGAATCTGCATTTTGATTTAGGCACAGATATAGAGTGGGGGAAATTTTTCACAGTGGATTCAGCTAGACGGGTGTTTTTCATGAAAGATTGGCGAGGGGGGACTAGAGATTGGAGTTCAGACGAGCACCTGCCATGGAAATAACGATAAAACAAGGATAGGCTCGCAACGTCTCTTCTTTGGGAGAGAGGTTGCAGGGTAGAGACAAGGGCATCCTCCACTAAGCCACGAAGTCTATTTTGTACTCTGTCAAGGCAGGATAGGCTGTTTTTAGCAGCTCCTGCCCAGATATGGCAACAGTATTCCATCCTTGGACGTACTTAGCTTTTATATAGATAGAGAATTGTATCAGTAGTGAGATATCTTCTGGAGCGGTAGAAGGATCCCACCATCTTTCCAGCGACCTTGGCAACAGACTTGATGTACGTGTTCCATTTCAGATCAGGAGTAAGGTCAAACCCAGAAGCTTGTCAAAACACGGGGCCTCACCCAGACGAGAGCCATCCATCACACATTGATGCCAGATGGGGATCAGAGCGTTGATGATGTAAGGATAGGAGTTTGGTTTTGGATGCATTAAAGGTAACCAGCCACGTCTTCCCCCACTGAACCACACGCTCGAGATCAGAGGAGAGAGAATCAGAGAGAACTTTGTCATTTACAGCCTTTGATGTGTTGCCGTAGATGGTCTTGTCATCAGCATAGATGTCAACGAATGATTTAAGTATGTGTTTAGGGAGGTCATTGATGTAGATCAGGAAGAGAGTTGGGCCCAGGATTGACCCCTGAGGGACTCCAGCATTTATATTGCAGGCCTCTGATTTTTGTCCATCTACCACTACTCTTAATTCTGAAAGTTATGTTAATGTTAGACTTTCCAAATAAACAAGTATTTCCCTCCCGGGCAATTTTTAAAACCCGCAATGTCATTTTATAGAAAGTTTTCAGAATAGTTCAAGTATAAGAGTCGGTTGGCAAGGAAAATCGAGGAAAACATGGAAGAAAATGATAAGGGTGGATGTCAGAGAAAGAAGGATAAATAAAGACTTGGTCAGAGATAGGTTGGTTTGGAAGTCAATTTCTAAAAGTCGTCCAACACATGACAGCATGTAAAGTGGATGATGATGATGATGATGATGATGGTGATGATGATGATTTTGATTTCAATGATGATTTTGATTTTATTATTATTTTATTATTATTATTAAAAAATGGATTTTAATTTGTTTTTAAATTTTCACATTTATTTTATGGAGAGAAATTTATATTAAAAAAATAAAATTACCTATATAACTTTTTTTATTGTCAATTTGATTAAGGTTTTTGTTTTTCAAACCAAAATTTAATAATTTCAAATATTGTGATCGATACAAACCAGAAATGCAGCAAATATATTTTGGACATTTCATTGTTTTGCTTCACAAAAAATAAAAAATAACCACACATTTCATTTTGAAAATTTAAATTTTTATAATTTGTGTGAAATTTAATTCTTAGTTATTAAACAATTAATTTAACTTTTTCTGTATATTTTATTTATTTATTATTTATATTTATGTATTTATTTACTTTCTTTTAATTTACTTTTTATTTATGTATTTTTATTTATTTTTATCTATTTTATTAATACTTTTTGTTTATAGTTTTGTAAAAGATTACTTCAACACATTTTAGACAATTTTTTACAAAATTATTCAATTGCGATGATGGTGGTCAAATGGCTGAGGGCATAAGTTGACAATCTGCCAAATTCAAATCCGAGTGTTACCATACCTCATTTGCACTTATGGATGTTAGCAACCATGACTTTATTCTGCCACAATGTACTCAAATTCTTTCTAGAAATAACCAAGGAAGGGAGAGGGCAATACTAGCAACGGAATCAATTTGTACACATTTCACTTTTATTTCATGGACTTTTGTTGTAAAAATTAATCTCGGATGTTATCATCCTTTGTGACGTCATCGTGCATAAAGAGAAACATGCAAGAAAACAAGTGAGTTTTAGATAAAAAATATGTTCATAACTGGACATAAAAATGGTGCAAAACTGTTCTGATTGGAAAATTTTATTAACTAGGAGAATACCACTGTTGAAGTCGGTATTCTGGTAGTGGGTATGTATGTATATATATATATATATATATATATATATATATATATATATATATAATTCAAATGAGTTAAATAAATACTTGTCTATTGTGCCTGTGTTAATTACTGCATTTTTAAATTCTACTTTGTATCATTGATTTAAATTAGAGTAACTTGTATACATAGTGATATAATTAAATGAAAAGTATATATGTTAGTATATAAATAAAATTTCTTTGCATTTAATTATATTACTATAACGGCTCCATTCAATCTTGTCAGACTATGGATACCCACTGGAGGGGACCCGTGTGGCAAGAGTTGCGCAATCACTAACCACACCTCTCCTGAGTCAGCACAGTTTTAATTTCAGTTGCAAGTATATATAAGCTTGGGATGACTGAAAACAATGCCAGGATAAGCAGAGAGCACACACAGTGCCTAGCGTTCCCAAATGGTCACCCATCTTTTTTTTTTTTTTTTTTTTTTTTTTACATAAAGGTCATGACTTATCAAGGCCCAGAGGCCACTCAGGGATAAGGGTTATTGCATGTACAGTAATCAATGAGATAGTATTATGGTAATCATTAGTATTGGAGATTTGATAGTGTCTTACTTAAGGGGGCGGTTTGTCAGGAATTTGTTTATGTTGGACTTGAAGACATCCAAGTTGTAGTCAGGTGGGAAACAGGCAAACAGAAGAAAAGAGTTCCACAGGCGTGCACTTCTAAGAAAGAAGCTTTCTTCATGGAATCTATGTTTGGATTTAGATAAAGAGTGGGGAAAATTATTGACAGTAGTTTCAGCCAGACAGGTGTTTCTCATGAAAGATTGGCGAGGGGTGGGGACGAGAGATTGAAGCTCAGACGAGCACTTGCCATGGAAATAACAATAAAACAAAGACAGGCTCGCAACGTCTCTTCTGCAGGGAAGAGAAAAGGGCATCCTTCACTAAGCTACGAACTCTATTTTGTACTGTCAAGGCAGGATAGGCTGTTTTTAGTAGCTGTGATAGCAGTACTCCATACTTGGACGTACTTGGCTTTTATATAGATAGAGAATTGCATCAGTAGTGAGATATCTTCTGGAGCGGTAGAAGGATCCCACCATTTTCCCAGAGTCTTTGGCAACAGGCCTGATGTACGTGTTCCATTTCAGATCAGGAGTAAAGGTCAAATCCAGAACCTTGTCAAAACGTGGAGCCTCTCCAAGACGAGAGCCATCCATTTCAATGGATGCCAGATGGGGATCAGAGCGTTGATGATGGAAAGATAGGAGCTTGGTTTTAGATGCATTAAAAGTAACCAGCCATCTCTTTCCCTACTGTACCATGCGCTCAAGATCAGAGGAAAGAGAATTAGAACTTTATCATTTATGGCCTTTGATGTGTTGCCATAGATGGTCGTGTCATCAGCATAGATGTCAACGAATGATTTAAGTATGTGTTTTGGGAGATCATTGGACCCCTGAGGGACTCCAGCATTAATACTGTGGGCCTCTGATTTCTGCCTATCAACCACTACTCTTATGAACCTATCGGAGAGAAATGATTTAATGATTGAGAAAACATTTCCAATGATACCGTAGTTGGAAATCTTGTGAAGTAGGACTTTATGCCTTACTTTATTGAAGGACTTTGATATGTCAAGAGCAATTGTCTTTGAAAGGAAGCCTTTGTCAAGAGATTCACTAATTCTATGAGATATAACCGTTAGCACATCTGCTGTAGATCTTGCCGAGTGGAAACCATATTACATGTCACTAAGAAGGTTGTTTCTGCTGAGGTGGTTGACTACTTCTTTATTTAATATGGATTCCAACAACTTACTCATGACACATAGACTTATTGGTCTGTACTGAGAGGAAGATGACTTTTCACCTGAATTCTTAAATACAGGGCATACTGATGAGGTTTTCCAGGGTGTTGGAAAGCACTTTCCTTAAGGCAACGCTTAAACAGTTTTGTAAGTATGGGGTCAAGTTCTGGTTGGAGCTTTTTCAGCACTATAATTGGAATGCCGTCAGGGCCAGTTGCTTTACTGGAATCAAGGTTCTTGATTAGCTTGGTGACCTCACGCACAGATATTTGTGTGTTGCATAGCGTGTTGTCTGATATAGGAGGAAATACGAGGAGTTGATAGCCTTTATCGCATAGGGTAGAATTAGCTGCAAAGTTCTTGGCAAATAGTCTGGCCTTGTCTGATGCTGACGAGATGACCTCAAGTCCATTGATGATAGTTGGGAGAGAACGCACAGTATCCTGTTTGCTATTTGCCAAAACTGGTGGGAACCAAGCCGCTGCTCAACTACTTTGGATTTAACAGACTGAGCATATAGCTCTCTTGCATTTTTTATTACTCTTTTACAGTGGTTGCTGGCAGTCCTGAAAGCAGTTTTAGTCTTAGTACATCTATTACGTTGGTAGCTATGGAAAAAGTGATTTCTGTGCGCGATGGCAGTTAGGTTTTTGTTAGAATTTTTTGGATGGTATGAATCGGTCTATGTCTAGAATTAACCATTCAGTCAGGTCTGATACTATAGAGGACACATCATTTTTAAACCTGGAATGCAAAGGTAGATCAAATATGAAAGTACTGGTACTGGTCAGGTCCATCGTTGCTTAATTTCAGTGATCTTACGAAAACCAGTGTGTTAACCTAATTGTGCTCTGTGGGTGTGCGTGTGCGCGCGCGCGCGCGCGCACACACACACACACAGCACAATGATTACTCTTTCCTAATAATTTCAATGCTATGTGACCAGTAGTTTAAGAGTTTATCGGTCAAATATTATCACACCAATACATCTACTTATTTTATTTATATGTATGAGTGTGTGTAGTCCACATATAATTTACTAAATGTTTATTCTTTTCTCAATTACAGGATGCAGTAAAAAGTATGAAGGTATTATTGGTTATCTCCCTTTCTGGAGTGAAAGTATGTAGCAGTAAAGGGGAGGTAAGTTGTTCTCTATCTTTTCATAACACTTTTGTCTAAGTTTGAATTTCATTTTTTTTTTATTTACGTTAACATTTAGTTGAAAGCAATTGAATTGGTAAATATAATAAAATGCAGCATTGTTTTTGTATTGTCACATGAAAAAAAAATTAATTTTTTGTATACAATTTTTTTCTAAAAAGTGTATACATTTATTTAGAAATAGGAGAAGTGGGTTTCTTTTCATGAAAATGAAACCATAATACTTGACTTAATTTAGATCAAAAATTACTTTCGAATCAACAGGTTAACAGCTTCAAAAATAACTTTTGAATTTTGAAAGATCACATTCAAAATAGATTAACGTGACCAATTTGTCTTGTGATCCTTTAAAATTTGAATTTAAAGTCTTTAAACTGTCGATTAGAAAGAAATTTTTTTACTTAAATTTTAAAATTATGAGTCGATTATTATGGTTATTTTGTGGTCAAAAATTTCCTTGCTATTTTAAAGAACCTAGATAGTTATCATTTAAGAAAATGTAATTAATTTCACATCAAAATTCCAAAAGCTGAATGTTGACACCAACGTTTGACGCAATAGTTGACATGTTGCTGAATATGAAGTAAGTTTCCAAAATCATTAGATCTAAAAGTCAAAATAACGAAAGTAAAGTTCTTCAACCAAACACAATTGTTGGTGCTTGTCCATACCCCCACCCCCACACACACACTGTATGAAAAAAACAAAAATAAAGAAAAATTTGTATAATGTATGTATCTGTAATGGAAAGAAAATATTGTATTCCAAAAATCACATAAATTGATCAAGTAGTTTTTTTTTTTTTTTCGTAATAAAATTATTTTAAAACAAATTTGAGTTTTTCAATCCCATTCCTCCATCCCCATGCTAAGAATGGCTTTCTAAAATTTCATAAAAGTTTTAATTGTTGGAAATTATCTGCACTATCTTGCAAAATCGTGTTGAGAGATGGACGATCATCGTATAGCTATAATATTTGTTTTTTTTCTTTTTTTTTTATATAACGCTACTTGGTCAATTTACATGATTTTTGGTGTACGATATTTTCTTGTTGTCATGAATACATACACCATAAAGTTTTTTTCTTTATTTATGGTATTTTTGTTTTTTTTAATATGGTGAAGCTTATGAACTTGCACCAAAATATTTCCAATTTTTTTTTTTTTTTTAAATTAATTTTTGTACGACATACTTATTTTCCTCCTTGCTCCACCATCAATCAGATAAAATTTATTTCATGAATTAAGAAATTTATTATTTATATAATAATATATTTTATTTTATTGGAATCCTTTGAAATAAGAAATTTGTAAATTTATTTGCTTACTATTTTATCCTTATCTTCAAAGTTGTTGCTTCATCACATTTCGACTAACTATTCTTTTGATCGTCCGTGGTCGTTAACTGCGACAAGATAGAATGCTGAATCTCTTAACTGTATCTTCAATAATAAGTCTTCTATAATTGTTGTTGTTGTCTTGCCACGTTATAGCCAACTAATCCTTTGGGTAGGATTGAAACTCCTATCTTCAGACAATTCTCACCTGGAACCGAAGGGGCCGATGGTGCTGTGCATTCAATGCCTTTATGTGCTGCGCCACTGGCTCCTTTTGTTCTAGGTGAGAATTGTTTGAAGATAGCGGTTTCAATCCTAACCAAAACAGGTCAGAGGATTAGTTGGTCAATACGCGGTGAGACAAAAAAAAAACTATGGAAGGCCGTAATTACTGAGGATACAATTAAGACCTGGCATTCCTATCGTGTCGCAGTTAACCACCTGAAGAAGGCCATAGGAATAGTTCGTTGAAATGTGGTGAAACAACAACTATGAGGATGAGGATAACAGTTCTCAAATAAATATTTATTTATATGATAATCTATATGATGTATTTATTTATATGATAATCTATATGATATATTTATTTATATGATAATCTATATGATATATTTATTTATATGATAATCTATATGATATATTTATTTATATGATAATCTATATGATATATTTATTTATATGATAATCTATATGATATATTTATTTATATGATAATCTATATGATGTATTTATTTATATGATAATCTATATGATATATTTATTTATATGATAATCTATATGATATATTTATTTATATGATAATCTATATGATATATTTATTTATATGATAATCTATATGATGTATTTATTTATATGATAATCTATATGATATATTTATTTATATGATAATCTATATGATATATTTATTTATATGATAATCTATATGATATATTTATTTATATGATAATCTATATGATATATTTATTTATATGATAATCTATATGATATATTTATTTATATGATGATCTATATGATATATTTATTTATATGATAATCTATATGATATATTTATTTATATGATAATCTATATGATATATTTATTTATATGATAATCTATATGATATATTTATTTATATGATAATCTATATGATATATTTATTTATATGATAATCTATATGATATATTTATTTATATGATAATCTATATGATATATTTATTTATATGATAATCTATATGATGTATTTATTTATATGATAATCCATATGATATATTTATTTATATGATAATCTATATGATGTATTTATTTATATGATAATCTATATGATATATTTATTTATATGATAATCTATATGATATATTTATTTATATGATTATCTATATGATATATTTATTTATATGATAATCTATATGATATATTTATTTATATGATAATCTATATGATATATTTATTTATATGATAATCTATATGATATATTTATTTATATGATAATCTATATGATATATTTATTTATATGATAATCTATATGATATATTTATTCTAATATTAAAGAAATATGCTATTTTCAATATTTAGATATTTCTTTTGAATCATATATTAAACAAAAAAAAAATGACTTTCATATAATTGTTTCCATGTTAGGCTCAACATTTGTACGTAGTGTTTAACTTAAATTTTAACCAACAAATGCGAAAAAAACAATTTTTTGAAACCATAAACTTTTTGTTTTTTTTTTTTCTCTGCAGAGTGTCTATATGGCTCACGCATTGAAGCGAATCTCTTTTGCAACCTGTGACCCAGAATATCGCCAATTTTCTTTTCTTGCTCGTGAACCCAAGGGACAGATTAACGTTCAATTCTGTCATGCTTTCATCACAAGAAATTCTCCAGAAGTAAGTAACACACACACACAATCCGTACTTGACTTAATTGTTAAAAGCTTATTTATATATATATATATATATATACACACAGTAGAACCTTGGGATATGGCATTAAAAACTAGTAACAACAAGCAGTACAGTGTATAGTTCACATGTAATCAAATAAAATGATAACACCGTATGGCAGGGGCAAATACTGTAACCAGGGGCCCCAATAACATTGTATTCCACATCGTAACCTGAAAAAATATATCTTAGGGCCACTGAATTTGAACCTAATTTCCAATTTCAAAAACGATTCTTTTAATATTTTGTTAACCATATTTCCCATTACTGGTACTAATGATAACTGTTTGTTTTATCAGTGAAACTTAACTCTGTCGATCATCGTGACGTCAAAATTAGATGTAAATTTATTTTACTTGCATAAAAAATGACACATGGCTCTATAACCCTTTGATAAATGCAGTTTATTTACAATGGTTTAAAAATTAAATAGAACCTTTTTGTCAAGAAAATGCTGTCAAACATAATCTATAATTAAATTAATGGTAAAATATAAAACTTCTTTTTTTTTTTTTTAATTTATTTTATAACTTTGGGCATCTTTTGGTTGACTTTATTTCGCGGACTTTTGTTAGGTCCCCCTTCCAGGATCGGCAAATCTTACAAAGGTGAGCCAGGTGGCCGGGAGACAAAACGTGTGGAAAAAACAAAACAAAAAAAAACGCAATATAAAAATAAACAAAAGTTTTCATTTTCAAAAGATTGCCTTGATGCATTTCCTATAAATGAATCCTTAAATTAAAAGATTTCTATGTGGATGTGGGAAAACATAGCTGGCATAAGTTCTTTGATTTTAATTTTTGATGCCCGGTTATAAAACAAACTTTCTAAATGTATAAAAGGTTATTAAATCAAATGTATAAAAGGTTATTAAATCGAGTAATAAAATGATTCATTTGGAAATTTTTTTTATTTATTTTTTTTATTTATTTTTTTTTTTTTTACAAAGGAGTCCCCACTTGTCAAGGCCTGGAGGCCACTCGACAATAAGAGTTAAAAAGTGTACAGTAGTCAATGGGACAATATCATAGTAATCGTTAGTAGTGAAAATTTGGTAAATTAGATTACTTAAGGGGACGGCTCATCACAAACTTGTTTACGCTTGATTTGAAGACAACCATATTATAGTCAGCCGGAAAGCAGGCAAATGGAAGAGTTCCACAGCCGTGCAATTCTAAGAAAGAAGCCTTATTCATGGAATCTACGTTTAAGTTTAGGCACAGATAAAAAGTTGAGGAAATTATTGATAGTGGCTTCAGATAGGCGAGTGTTTTTAGTTGTTAATATTTCTTTTCAACTGATAAAATGCATGCGTGAAAGCCTTATTATTGTAGATTAACAGCCACTAAAAGATAGAATATATATTCAAGGCGATCACTTGTGAACACTTTGAAATACTTCAAGCAAAGAAAAAGCAGAAAACTCAATTATTTATTAAGTAAATATATAAATATAAAGCCCACATGTACTGTCTGCATATACTTTACAAACGTAACAAATAAACTCATATTAAACGAGGTGATCTTTCTAAATATTTTTCTCAAATCTTTCTTTTGTAACTGATTGAGAATAGTGAGGCCAAGAATTACATATAAATTTAGCATAAAATTAATTTAAATTTCCGAGACATTCTAGCGTTTTATAGCAGTTAACTAAAATCGTTATTTTTCTGTGTTTATTTCTTGGAGAGGTAAAAGAGCATAGTTTTACGATCTTGTAATCAGTTATGATTTGTGATAAACAAAATGTAGTAAATATCCCTAAGTTTTGAAATTATGATAAGTGACGATAAAATTATTGGATATTTATATCCAATAATTTTATTTATTTCAAGGACCAGAACTTTCAATCTTTTACTACATAAGTATTTACTAAGAATTTAAAATTCAGTTTAAATGAAATGTCTTTTGGATAGTTTAAACATTTCGAAATTCTTTCCAAATTTTAAACAGTCATAAAGTGATTGATCCTGTGTTCTTAAAACAAACACTTAACATAGAAAAATCGATTTTTTAAAATTTTTTTTTTGCTTTAAAACAACAGTAAGTGTTTTTAAATATTTATTTTTAAATATTATGGGGATTATCCCCAGCTTAAAACTATATTACTCAAGAACTGTCCTAAAATCTATTTTCAGTCAATATTTATTCCGTAGTTGCCTAATTTACCTACAATGCCAAATTTGCCTAATTTTCTAAATTCATTGACAGGCGCAATAACTAACCAAATCTTTCTAATTATGGTAAAATCATGAAATACTTTGGTATAAGATGCAGAATTGTCTGATATTAACAATGGTTTTCTAATTAGTAGCATTATTATTTGGAAACTCATCCTTAACATGGGAAGGGCCTTTGTTAATTAATCTGTTGCTAAACTAATCTTATTTTGCATACCAATCATCGACTATTTTCAATTGTTGGTGAAAAAAATTCAAGTAACATTTTTGTCAACTAATTGCAAACTAACGCAAATCAGCCATGTTTTAAATGATAAATACGTTTAATGGCCTCACTATTCTCAATCAGTTACAAAAGAAAGATTTGAGAAAAATATTTAGAAAGATCACCTCGTTTAATACGCACCCCATCCCCTTCTGAGTTTATTTTTTACGTTTGTAAAGTATATGCAGACAGTACATGTGGGTTTTACAATACTTCAAAAATGAGGAACAAAAAACAAATGTATAATTAAATTTTAACAAATTTAAAAAGAATCAGAATCTGTAATTGTAGCAGAATGAGGAAAAATTTTGGAATCATCTCATCACTAATATATATATATATATATATATATATATATATATATATATATATATATATATATATATATATATATACACACTAGCTGCTTTTTAAAATTAATAAACAAAACCAAAGAGAAAAGTCAATGCTTATTACGAAGGTCATTCCAAAAGTAAAGCCTCTTATTTTTTATTTTTTTTACTTCAAAAAGTTGAAGAGCTACAAAGACAGAAGTGGTATCATTAAAACGAGCAACCTTTTGTTTTCTAGCATTTATTTTTCTATATAATCACCACCATTCTGCATAGACTTTTGCTAGAAATTCAATGACACGTCTCTGCTTCTGACACATGTCCTTGATGGGACTGCTTTCTTAGACTCTCACACCGTCAATATCTGCAAGAGAGAGATGAAACTTTCAGGTCATGAATGCATAGTTTCAATCATCATAACAATGCAATTTGCAATCCCTTCGGATACATTCAGGCAGAATAAAGAAATAGGAAGCATTTCTTTGGGAACACTTCTCGTATTATTAATAATTGGTTGATTTCGCTATAGAGGTTCAATACCACACGTAAGAAATAATTGCATAATCTTTAACTCCTCATTGTTTGAATTGCCAAAAACGTTCTATCTGATTTTTTATTGAAGTCAATGGTAGAAATTTCTTCTTGCTAAGAATTTCCGTTTTGATCGATATAAGTGGGGGTCCAAAACTAACTTCAGAGGCATCTAACATTTTTTCATTCTTTGCTTAGAAATTTTGAAGATTTTGTTCTTAAATTGAGATGAGACCCCAAGCTGGTTAGGATTGACAGAACCAGAGTTTCTGATAATGCCCTAGTATTATCACCGATTCCTTCACCTAATTTTTATCCAGATGATTTTTTTTCAATTCCTCAATTATTATTTTAGGGAATTCTTTCAAACCCCCCACCCCCACCCCTTGTAGTGGGAAAATCGGACTCTGTTCCACACTGTAATTTTAATCCATCCATTTATTTGATAGGCTTTCCATCACTAACATCATAACTCTAACACCACTCCTCAAACACTGATCTGAAAGACTGCTGACTCAATACATTAATATTGTTCTAGCTAACTTGATCAGCTGACTTATAGATATATCTCTGATTACATATGGCCCATCCCAAAAAAGAATTTGATTCATTTTTTATTTTACTTTTATCAACTTCATTTTTTTCTAATCTCCTCTTACAATTCCCACTTGTTGTTCAGCTTCTAATGTAAAAAAAAAAGAAGTTTTATTTCAATTCCTGTCAATTTTGCATTCAACAACAATGCCAATTTCTAGCATCAATATGATCCATTGTTTAAATTTGATCCCCTGCTTACTCCCTGCTAATTCATTAAAAATACAAAGGAAGAAAAATGTTTTTTATATTGTTTCATTTCTTTGTCTAAATAATAATTATTTCCCCTCCAATTTATGCAAGTGACAAATGGGATTTTTTTTTTTTTTTTTTTTTTTTACAAGGTAGTCACCATTATCAAGGCCCGGAAGCCACTCGGGGATAAGGGTTATTGCATGTACAGTAATCAGTGGGATAGTATCGTAGTAATCGTTAGTAATGGAGATTTGATAAAATGTCTTACTTAAGGGGGTGGTTCATCAGGTATTTGTTTATGTTGGACTTGAAGACCTCCAGGTTGTAGTCAGGTGGAAAACAGGCAAACGGAAGAGAGTTCCACAGGCGTGCACTTCTAAGAAAGAAGCTTTGTTAATGGAATCTACGTTTTGGTTTTGGCACAGATAAAGAGTGGGGAAAATTACTGACAGTGGTTTCAGCTAGATGAGTGTTTATCATCAAAGATTGGCGAGGGAGGACCAGAGATTGGAGCTCAGACGAGCACTTGTCATGGAAGTAACGATAAAAAAAAAGGCAGTTCTAACAATTTCTCTCCTGATTGATTGAAATGTGGATTCATAATTTTAATTTACAGATAAAGTATAAAGTATAGTTGACACTGTTCTGGAGGTTGAAGGTTCAATTCTTAGTGCAAGCAACACTAAGCATACAATTGTAAATTACTAAAGACATCTATTCATTAATGGCTGAGAGAACGAGAGCATGATTTCCCAATGGATTAAATAAAGGGCATCGTGCGAAATTCCAAGTGCATTCCTAAGTTTGACAATATACATCTGAAGAAGGTTTGAGGTTAGGTCAACCAAAACGTAAAAATAAAACACAAGATGAGAACAGTAGTTTGAGGACAAAAAAAAAATTTTTTTTCGAATTCAAATACAATTTTTTTTTAATTCAAATAATACAATTTTTTTTTAATTCAAATAATACAATTTTTTTTTAATTCAAATAATACAATTTTTTTTTAATTCAAATAATACAATTTTTTTTTAATTCAAATAATACAATTTTTTTTTAATTCAAATAATACAATTTTTTTTTAATTCAAATAATACAATTTTTTTTTCAAATAATACAATTTTTTTTCAAATAATACAAATTTTTTTTAGAATAACACAATTTTTTTTTTTGAAATTCAAAAAAAAAAAAATCTGTATTTTCCTAATCTTTAAACCAGTCCAGCGGAAATGAAAAATGGCATAAATCATTCGTGGTAAAGTTTAATTATCAAAAAGATTTGAGTTCCAAATTTCTATTTTGGTTTTCTTATTTTTGTATCTTTAACATTCACAGCAAGAACTCTTTTTCGACCATCAATCTAAGGTATCTTCCTTTCAACCTCTGTGTTTTAAGTTAAAACACAATTTTCATACAGTTTTTTCCTAAAACTTCGCATCTGTGAAACATGTTATCATGAGATTACTTCCATGCATATTACAACATGGTCATCTTCAAGTCAACAAATACTTGCTTAACCATCCTCTTGAGTAATAAAATTTTGTCCATTATGCTTATTGTTTTCAGTTTTCTCATAAAACTATTTCATTATTTAACTGACAATTAGTAACACTTACCCTTGAGTGGCTTTTGGCCTTGGTTAGTGGTTTATCAGTACAAAAACAAATATTTTTTTTATTTTCTCTCTCTTTTTAAATGGTTTTTATCCAAGTGTTTTTGTTTCAAACCCTGTCTGGATTTTTTTTTTGGTTTTAATATTTTTTATTAATGGATCACTAATCAAGGTGAGGAGTGAGGCATTTGATGATAAGGGTCGATTTTCATGGCAAGTGCTCTACTGAAATCCAAACTTTCACAAAATAAACACTCGACTGGCTACAACCACTATAAACAATTTCCCCACTCTCTATCTGTGCCTAAATCTAAACACAGATTCCATGAACAAAGCTTCTTTCACAGAACTACCCGCATGTGGAATACTGTTCCGCTGGCTTGCTCCCCAGTTTAATACAGCATGGTAGCCTTCAAATCCAATGTAAACAAGTTCTTGTTGAGGTGTCCCCATAAATAATTAAATCCTACCCAATTTATACCATTAACAATTATTATAATACCACCTTACATTCATTAACCCTTATCCTCGAATGACCTTCAGGCCTTGATAAGTGGTGTCTACCAAGTAAAAAAAAAAAAAAGTGATCCTCAGTTGGACGATGAATGTCAGCACAAGATTACCAAAAACAATGGTTGGAAAGGGTAGATTACTTAAGAGAAATTGATTATCCAAGAGGACGCTTCAACAAGTATTTGTTCACATTAAACTTGAAGACAACCATATTATAGTTGGTTGGGAAGCCACCTCATGGCATCTTGTTCCAAAGATAGGATGATTTAAGAAAGAAATGTTGTTTGTGGGAGTTTCGTTTCAAGAAAAAGGAAATTTTTTTTGCTATAATTGTAGCTAAGCGAGTTCTTGCTGTGAATATTTGAGGGAGGGTGAACTAAGCTGGGTATGTTGAGGTCAATTAGTTTGTTTTTTCTTTTTTGTTTTCCCTCTTCAGCTTAATTGAAGTCGTTAATATCACTTAGTATTTGTAGTATGTCAAACCTCACACAGCGTCAGAGGAAGACTCATTCATACGAAGACGGGAGCGTCATTTTCACTCTCCCATTTTTTTTTTTTTTTGCTTAAGAAACTGAAAGTGAAATCATTCAACCAGGAAAACACAAAATCAATGAATATCGCGTGTTTACGCATGATGAATTGAAGAGAAATAAGGTCTTGAAAATAAAAGAAATTCTCAATATTTCCTTTTATTTAAGTTTATTAAGTCAGCAAATGAGAAAATAACAGTTTTATGTTCACGCCAAGCCTCCGTTGTGGTTTTTTTAACCGTACCCTAGTGGTCGAGGGCACGAGGTGTAAAACCACCCAACCCAACTTTATTAATTGCTGCACTCTTAAACATAAAAAGGAAGACTCTCCCAATTTTTTGTCCATTTCACTTTACCCTGTTCAACAGTGCTCTTACATCATTTTTATCGTCTGACGGTGAATTCTTTCAAAACCTTAACATTTTTCTTTTGAAAACTGAAACAAAATGTGTGATTTTGGATGTTTCGCCATTTCTGAATGGATTAAAAACACATCATTGCACAAGAAAAAGGTGAGAAAATTACGTTTTTTGTTTTTTAATTTTTATTGTGCTTATAAGGTATGAGCAAGAAAACCTGGCGTTACCCAGGATTGAATGAAGAACCTTATGTTTTTCTGTACCCTAACCCATGACATCATATTACCATTTATTTTACGTCTAATTTTTTTTCCATTTTCTAATGTTCAATTTGTTGTTGTGGGCTCAAGGAATCTTTAGCATTGATTGCATAGGAGAATGTATATGGTGATATACAAGTAATTTTTGAACAAAATTATAGTTTCAACCTTTCTCAGAATCAATGAGGAATCATACATACTCCTCTCGGAATTTTGAATCTTTTATTCAGGTATTCATTTATTATTGCAATTTTTAAGTTACAAATGAAATAAAATGAAAAACTAATTTTTATGGATATCAAACTCCAGCAAAAACTCAAGCAAAAACCTCACAATAATGTTGTACGGCAATTGCTGAAAATGAAATATATTTAGCTAAGTTGCCTGGGTAATGTAGTTTCAGAAAAGATAGAAACAATATTACAAACTCACACAGAATATATGATAGGAGTGTACGTATCCAATTTTCTCAAATATTTTATAAGATATCCATCAAATAATTCTTTTTTTTTTTTTTAATTAAAGAGTATTAAAAGCACCAAATAATTATTTTTTTTTTTAATTTAATTAAAAAACAAATTTTTTTAATTTAATTTTTTTTTATTTAAAATTTTTTTAATTACAAATTTTTTTTAATTTATTTTTTTTTTATTTTTTAGAAGAGTAAGTTACCAAGACGAGATTGGAGGTTGGGGGCACATTAGTCTCAATAAAATTTGTTTTAAACAATCCTCATAGGGTACAGATATTTGTGATAGGTACCGGTTTAGTTTTAAAATGGACAAGGTGGAGCAATACAAATTTTTGCCTTTTTGATATACAGATGCTGTACTGAGTCTCGTTTTAATTTTAAAGCTCTTCAACATTATAGACATTATTTTAAAGCTCTTCAACATTATAGTCATTATTTTAAAGCTGTTCAACATTATAGACATTATTTTAAAGCTGTTCAACATTATAGACATTATTTTAAAGCTGTTCAACATTATAGACATATCGCTGTCACTTTGTATTGAAGTGTGTCACATATTCATTTGCTCAATAAAAAACACATCTTTTTTTTCTTTCTCTCTCTACCTTTTTTGGGTTATTTATCCTGCCGCAATTTCAGCATTTTTACTTTTTGCTATACATATATTGCTATATATATTAGGGTGTGTGTTCATATTATGCTGCTTTTTGATGCTCATATTTGTGTGGGTAATAGCATTAAATAAACAGTTTAATCGACAGCACAAAGAATAAACAAAGAAAACCACAAAGTGAAAAATAAAACTTTAACAGGATTTTTTACTTTGTGCTTTTCTTTATTTATTCCCATCCCCGTGGACAAAATTAATCATTTAATGATATTACCCATGCAAACGTTAGTATCAGCAAAATAAAAGAAGTGTAATACATAATATATCCCAACAGAAATAAATCCCGGCGCGGCCGATATGTTAATAGAATTCTAAAAAAAAAAAAAATCAATACATTGATTATTCTAAATATTCAAATCATGTTTTGAAACATAATTCGAATATTTGAAATTGTCATCAGGTAAGCTGATATACCTATTTTTGAAATAATGGATTTACTCAGACTATAAATATAGTTAAATTTAATCCGTCAATAGTAGCAATTCGTGGTAGTTATGGTTTCAGAATCATGATGTATACTTAGATAACATACTTTTGCTAATACACTTTTTGTTAACTATACTACTGTGTTTGTGTTGATTATTAGCAGCCTGTAAAACTACAACAATAATTAATTTTTTAGAATTTACTCTATGAATATATAAAAGCACTAGTTGATATAACTTATTAATTATTGAGCTTACTTTTTTACTGCAGTATTGAAAAATACCAAAATACCATAGGTATGTAATGATATCTATTTGTTTTTGTTTTTTAAGTATTGATGGATTAAGGTTTTCCGTCTTTGCAAAAAGGTTTCTTTTTAGTTTTTCTCTGGCAATTAGATGTCATAAAGGAAGTTTACTTTTTCTTTCTAAAGTTTCAAAAATAATTTTTTTTAATCCACTGTGGATTCTACTTCGAGGTTGTGGGTTCAATTCTCTGTCAAAATTGACAGATACGCAATATCCACAATCATGGAATGAGAGCAATCTACCTCAAGTCGATAAACTAAGTTCAAAATTGCAGGAAAGTTACTACGGCACAGATACTTGAAGGGGGGGATTAGAAATGTTTGAAATTATATAAACATAACAAACAATAATAAATTAAAATCTGTCGCAAAAATAGATTTTGCGTATTGAAACATAGAAATTGATTGGGCAGTATTTTTTTATTAAATAACTCTCTCGGACGTGATGTTGCTAGTCTCAGTCTTTTCTACAAATACTATTATGACATGTGTTCTTCAGAATTGTCTGATCTATTTTCTGTTTCCTTTGTTCCAGCTCGTTTGAATCCTTGGTCTAGTGGTCTTCATCAATCCACTGTTTTTACAGTTTCCTATTTCAGAAGCTTTTTTCCAAGAACTACAACTCTCTTCCTGCTGTCTGTTTTCTTCCTATTTTGTCCTTTTCAGACCAAGGTCTAGAGGCATCTTCTATCTTTGCACATAATCATCCTTCATTCTTGTTAGATCCTTACATCAAGTGGCTTCACACCTTGTCTGAAGCGATTTCCATAAACCAAATAATAAACATAATTATCTTTGAAAAATAAAACCTAACGATGAATAAGTGTTAAGTTTTGAGACATTTGTGTTGAACAAAGATCGTGGCTTAGTTCAGATCAGTAACCAAGATGGCGACCAAGAATCAAATGCGGTCCGTGGCGTAGTTAACCTCTTAAGTTCTGAGATATTATGTTGAACAAAGATGGCGGCGTAGTTCAGATCAGTAACCAAGATGGCGGCGAAGAATTAAATGCGGTCCGTGACGTAGCAAATGGCGAACTGATTGAATCCAAAATTCGACGATTTTTATAATAATTTTGTGACGTTTTGATTGGTTGTTTAGCACAGCCGTTGGTTATAAAAATGATTGGCGAATCGATTCGTCTCATAACCCCATTAGGAGTCAAAAACATTTTACAATAATTAATGTTTCCACACACTGAAAAGTACGGTCAGAATTTTAAAAAGATCTCTCAGTTGAAACATCTAAGTTAGCAGGTGAATGATTAGCATCTGGTAGGATGCCCCATCCCCAGCTTGAACTGATAAAAAATTAAAAAAACAAAACAAAAAGAAACAAACTCTCCTTTGTATATTACTAGCGGTATTGCCTGGGTGTGTGGAATTGGTGTAGTAAGGAACCCCAGGGGAGGGGGGGGTCAAAACAAAAGTAGCAAAAAAAAAATGTGATAGTAACAGGGGGAGAAATCAAAGCAATAGTAGGCAGTTTGGTGAAGAGAGGTATAAAAAAAAAAAAAAAAAATAATGTCAGGCTCGAACTTGTAAAGCGAAGGAGGAAAAGAAGGTTTAAAAAAACATGACGTCTTATCCAATGTCTCCACTGGAAGTCTTGGATGTTGAAATTAAGCGTAGTCAATCCAACCAAGACAATGACTTTGCAAAAATGTTGACGCAAAAACCGACCCCCCCTCTCCTTGTAGAAAACTGCCCAGTTGAGGGTGAAGGAATTAATTTTTGGGCCAATTTTTCGATATTTGTCATCTGAGACGTCAAACTTCAAAACAATACTGATCTTGTCAGGATCCGTTGCATTTGTCGAAAGTTTTTCATACCAACATACATACCTTCACACAAACCGATGATTGAGATTTATATTATAGATATTTCTCAAGTAATGAGTCAGTGTTTTCTTTCAAAATTAGTTCATAATAAAACTGAACCCTCATCCTCACCTCCCATCAAAATCCAGCCGCATTGACTCCTAGAGAATGAATATCGTTTTCTAAATTTTAGACATTATTCATCCAGCACAATCCTGGTCAAGAATGTACCAACTTTGTTTTGTAGTCTTTGACTTTTAGCTAGACATACACACAGACAACTGTCAAGAGATAACCAATGCATTTTCTAGGGTTTGTTTTCCCTGAGAAGTCATGTTTTTTATTGTTTAATAAACTGATTTTTTTTACTCCTTTTTATGCATTGTTTTATTATGTAAATCCTAATTTCTTATCATTTCTAGTCCAACCTAGTGTTACGGTAATATGGCGGCTGCAAATAGCGTCACCAACAAATGTTGCTATTACAATTATAAAATTTTAAATTTCAAATATGAAAATTTTATACTCAAAGACAAAAGCATGAAGGTTCATGGGTCAATTAATATTCACTTATTTTTTAATTCTTTTTCACCCTAAACAAGACACATTGCCACGAGGACATGAGGGTTAATAACCCTGATCATATCTATAAGGGACTATGGGGAGTTGAGCAGCAAGATGTCTGTTTGTGTTACATTTAAACTTCTGAATGTTAGTACAGTCAGGGAAGCCAGAAACAGAAGAAATTCTAAAGTCTAGCAATCCGAGTGAAGAAACTGTTAGAGGAGAAGGCTTTCCTGCATCTAATGAACTCAACAATGAAGGGGTGCGATTTTGCTGCTCTGTTGTATTCAGTCACTCCATCTAAGTTTAACTGATATCCATTTGATACACCGAAATGAAGTGCTTTGCTAATAGTATCTGGTATTCCTCAAGCAATCACCCATTAAAATGCTAACCAGCCTCAATAGTATGACGTGCTTTCAATAAGTTTCCAGACTTTTTTCATATGGGCACTTTTATTGATAGTACACACATGAAACTTTAGTCCCTTCAAAGTTATCTTCTCCGGTTGCAATGTATTTGTTGTACCGTTCTAACAAGTTCTCGAAGGCCACATGGAAGTCCTCTTGTGTCACCATGGCAATGACCCTCATCAGTCTCTTTCATCTCTTCAATTGTCTCATAACGACAGCCTCTAAGGTTTTCCTTAAGCTTAGGGAATAACCAAAAGTCACAGGGAGCAAGGTCTGGACTATAAGAAGGGTGAGGAACTGTCTTGATGCCATCTTGGTCAAATAGTCTGTGACAAGAATATCAAGTTGTGGACAGGTGCATTCGCGCAAATTTTGCACATCTTCAGTTCCCTAGGAATAATTGTGTGAACAGTTTCTACACTGACATCAAACTGTGCACTTATTGTCTCTATAGAAACATGACGATCCTTATCCATGAAATTCTTTATTTGGCCAATCAATTCTGGTGTTCTGACTTCCTTACTCCTCCTGCACCTCTCATTATCCCTCACAGACTCCTGCCTTCCTTGAATCTCTTATGCCACTCGAAAACTGATGCTTGATTCATGCAAAATTATTCAAAAGCAGTCTGAAGCATTCCATACGTTTCTGTGGCATTTTTTCAAAGCTTAAAACAGAATGTTATTGCATATTGCGTTCTTCTAAAGTGTCTTCACGTCCAAATTGCATTTTTGAAATTCACCAGCTGTGACAATCAGGCTTTAATAGGGTGTATTCCAATTCCTTCTGTATTGTTTATTTGAACGTGAAATCATAAAAATGGGTCAGCCTTCTCAAGACTTACAGTAATAACATTAAATTTTCAAGAGTCTACGATAAATTAAATGTTTATAGAAAAAAGTCTGGAAACTTATTGAAGGCACTTAATACTTGACCTGACAGGAGCCAATGTTTTTTTGGTGTGATTTAGCTGCAAGCTTTCGATCCTCTTTGATCTCATGATGAACTGCGAATTTTGTTGATTCATCATTGAAAGTGCTCTTGTTGACCTTTTTGAACTGATGACTTCCAGCTTGTGATGCGCATTCCATTCTGACGTGCATTTGTGTTACAAATTGTGCATAAAAAACAAGGATAGACATTGTTAAAATATATCCGTTAAATCTGTTTAGCCTTTAAAATTCTATTTAACATTTAAACCTGAGTGGACGGGCATGAATGTTATGGAGAATAGAAAGTCGACCTTGGGGTTACTTTCTGCCTCCTCAGATCCGTTTCCCTTTTTTCTTTTTTTTTTTTTTTTCCTTCATTGATCGCATTCTGTAAGAGATGTTTCTGACAAAGGGTGGAGAATTGCTGTTTTCTAACTCAACTGAATGGATATTTTCAATCCTTTCGTAGTAGTCATCCTTATTCAATTGTCAATCTGTGCATCTCATTGACTCTTATCCTCGAGTGTTTTTGGCCTTGACATATTGTTGTGGTGGCAACCACTTATTTGCATATGCGAATAACATAACACTATAAATGGCAAGCCTAGGTTGGTCTTGGTGTGTCTTACTCAAATGCCACCAGAAGTGACGCCGAAGAGCGTACATGTCCTCCCACCAAGACTCTCTGACTCGACACCGTCATTTGTACATATTGTAAATATACCTTTTCTTTAATACACTTATTATTGCGTTATCTTGTTGTTTGCGTCTTCATTGTATTTCCTTACTAATTATTGTTCAACCTTGCAACCACAACAGTTGGCGACGAGATATGAAGCGTCAAATATAACAGTTTGACGAAGAACTATTTAAAAAAAAAAAAAAAAAAAAAAAGTACAACGCAAAGGTTGACCATTTTTTTTAAGGAATGCAAAGTGTTGACGAGCAAACAGATTTTACGCTAAAGAGAAGTTTCAACTCAAGTGAAAAAAAAAAATACTCTAACGTGGCAAAAGCGACAATTTACGCCGTTTTCTGGGAATCCGACTTGCAAACGAATGTAAAAGTGAATTTTTGTTTTGTCACTACACGACAAATCTTACTAAAGGACCAACTTGCAAACGAAAAGCGAACTTTGTTCTGTCGCAAAAACGACAGGTCAGACCCGTATTACGAAAAGCAAGGAAGTAACCTACGAAAAAAGTTCACCAGTGGATTCTAATTACTGTTCTCCGTAAACAAAACAACAACTAAAGGACTTTTTAATTAATGTTTTGGTTGACGTCGGTACTAAAAGGAAATACCACAGCTAAAACTAAAATTCAAGGAAAGGATTTTTTTTCTTGAAGTTGTCACTGAATAACGGATAATACAGTAAAACGTCACGAAAAAAAAAAGGTAATCTCAATTTAAGAGATATTTTAATTACTAAAATACTAGAGAAAAAAAAAACTCAAAGAACTAAATGTACTGCATACATTTATTCAGTTGTGACTCGATTAAAAAAAAAAAAAAAACTTTTATTTTGTGGAAAGAGTTACTTATTAGTAAGTGCCTAAAAATGGAAAGTCAATTCCATTTCGTGATTCCAGATAAACCTGTTTTATTTTTTTTTGGCAGCGTGACTCGCAAAAAGAATATATTATTGCAAGCAGCGATATTATTATTGAAAACAGGAGCTTACAGCAATTTGCTTTTTTGTTGTAACCCAAACCAGTGTATAGTGTACATGGTACAATATTTTTTTTTTTAACTACACACTAAAAAAAAAAAATAAAAACATGGAAGACTTATCAAAAATGTTCATGCAATTTTTACAAGCACAGGCTGAGCGGGATGAACGCAGACAAGCTACACAAAACGAGTTTTTGCAAACACAAATACAGGCACAGGCTGACCGTAAGGAAAAGAGAGAGGACAGATTATTGAAATGGCAGCAGGAACAAGGAGAAAAGCAGAAAATGGCGCAATTAAAGCAGAAAAAACTGCAATTGGAACAGGAAGAAAGGCATAAGAAACTACAATTGGAATATGAAGAAAGACAAGAGGAACGTTTTGCTAAAACACTGGAACTACTAAAGAGTAATCGAGAAAATGTCGATAGTGTTAATTTCTCCCATACAACTATTTTTAATAGCATAGACACATTTCATTATGTGCCTGAGGAAGAGAAGAATTTTGAAGCATACTACACAAGATAGGAGGATGTTTTTCAACTGGACTGTAAAAATTGGCCAAATAGTCAGAAAGTGAGCCTCTTACTCAGAAAATTGGGTACATCAGAACACAGCAAATTCGTAGATTACATATTACCTAAAAAAACTGCGGAATTAGAGTTCATGGAAGCTGTAAAATTACTAAAAGAATTATTTAATCCAAATATATCTCTTTTTCATAAAAGATGGCTGTGCATGAATCTAAGAAAGATGGACAACCAATACGCATCAGTTGTCAATAAAAACTGCAATAATTTTAAGCTTGTAGAACTAACGGTAGAAGATTTTAAATGTCTAATCTTCGCTCAAGGGTTAGTTTCCACGAAAAAAGGCAGAAATACGCAGACGAGTGTTGTCTAAGCTGGAATCTGAGCAAGATTTAACCCTCCAGAAACTAGCAGAGGACTGTGAAAGGGGCATTACACTAAAAAAGGATTAAAAAAATATAGAAGAATCCGGAGTGGCATATGTAAGAAAAGTTAGAAAACCATACGCACCAACCAAGAACTTTACAAAGAAAAGCAATGGAACGGGATATTCCAAAGATAATAACCATAAATATAGTACACAATATAACAAGCCTCTTCCTAGATATAACTGTAAGAGATGTGCAGAAAAGCATTGGGAATCAGATTGTCCTTATAAGAAGAAAAAATGCTACATTTGTAAGAAGGTGGGACACAAAAGTGATTGCTGCAGATATAAAGATTACACCAGAAAGAGAGTACAGCAAACAAAATCAAATACAAAATTAGACAAAGATCGGCGAAAATACGTAAAAGTGGAAATATTTAAAACATCAATAAAGTTACAACTCGACTCCGGCTCCGATGTTTCTATAATAAACCTGAATACGTGGAAAAAGTTGGGAAAACCGGCCATGATGAAAACTAGTAAAGCAGCCCGGACGGTAACTGGTGGTGGTATAAAATTTGAAGGAGAAGTTGTCCTCCCGATAAAATTGAAAGGGATTTCGATTAAAAATATTCGTACTAAAAAATTGTGAAAATCTGTTTGGAATAGATTTAATTGAGAAATTCGGACTATGGGATGAGCCAATCAATACATTCTGTAAAAAAATTAGAATGTTCTTCTCCAACAACAGTAAATATAAAAGACGATTTAAAAGAATTATTTCCTGAGGCATTCACGACTAACTTAGGTCACTGCAATAAATTCAAGGCCTCGTTTGAACTTAAAGAAAACGCCAGCCCAATTTTTAGAAAAAAGCGAAATGTTCCATTCGCTGGGTTGGAAAAGATTGATAAAGAATTAAATAGATTGGAACAGACGGGAATTCTATCAAAAATAGAACACAGCGAGTGGGCAGCCCCCACCGTATACGTAAAGAAAAAGAATAACGAAGTTAGAGTGTGCGCAGACTTTTCGACCGGGGTCAACTCCCTATTAAAAGATCACCATTACCCCCTACCAAGCCCAGAGGAAATATTCACGAAGTTGAATGGGGGTAATATCTTCTCCAAGATGATGATGATACGACAGCAGTCGAAGAGGAGGACACCATAGATATCATATACGAATCTTTTAATTTGGAACCGCCTCAAAATGTACCTGAACCCCGAAGATCAGGTAGGAAAAGAAAAGTGAATGAACCATTAATGGTAAACCCAAAAAGAAAAAGATATTGAAATCTGTGTGACTTCAAATCTTGGGAGGGGGGTGTTGTGGTGGCAACCACTTATTTGCATATCCGAATAACATAACACTATAAATGGCAAGCCTAGGTTGGTCTTGGTGTGTCTTACTCAAATGCCACCAGAAGTGACGCCGAAGAGCGTACATGTCCTCCCACCAAGACTCTCTGACTTGACACCGTCATTTGTACATATTGTAAATATACCTTTTCTTTAATACACTTATTATTGCGTTATCTTGTTGTTTGCGTCTTCATTGTATTTCCTTACTAATTATTGTTCAACCTTGCAACCACAACACATATAGTGACTCATTAGTTAAAAAAAATAACATTTAAAACTCGTGTTTGATGGACGGACGAAAGTGATGAAAAAGGTAATCTACGTTATATTTCTCTTTGTTGTGATAAGGTGCAGAGAACTAATTATTATGGTATCCATTAAATGCACAGTTACTAAGAAGAGTTAATAGGGATTAATATTTAATGTACAAATGAGTACAAATATAATTATATTAAACCATCAATTTGGCATAAAGCTAAGTCAACGGCTATAACTTTTGCCCATTTTTAATCAGTTAAAAGTAAAGTGGTTTTTTAATTTTTCCGATGAGGTTAATTAATAATAATAGCAACCAAGATGAGAATAATAACTGGAATGTTGCAGATAGCCATGTTATTTCTAAATTAAACCTGACTGCATGGAAGATAATTTTCTTTCATGTTTAAATGTGGCAGACCGATTGATGGACAATCATTTATGATGCTAGTTTTTTTTTTTTTTTTTTTTTATGGAAGTCACTTATTAAGGACTAAAGACCACAAGAGGATAAAAGTCAATGAGTGTATGGTGGTTGGCGTAATGAGCGATATTGGTGGAAATTGATAGAATTTGATTATTTAAAAAAAACGTCTACACAAGAACTTGTTTACATTGGACTTGAAAACAACTTTGTTGCAGTCAACTGGAAAGCAAACCTGTGGTATGGAGTTCCACAGGCGGGCAGGAAGGAAAGAGACTTTGTTCATGGAATTTGCATTTAGATTTAGGCACAGATAGTGAGGAGAGGGGATTTGTTGATAGTGTTTGTAGCTAGACAAAGGTTTATGTTTTGCTGGGGAGGGGGAGGTGACCGTAGATTGAAGCCCAGTCGAACATTTGCCATGAAAATAATGAACAAACAGAGATAGACTCGCAGCATCTCTTCTGTGGGAAAGTGGTTGCAAGGACGAGAAAAGGACATCACCTACTAGATTACAAAGCTGGTCTTAAACCTTGTCAAGTTCGTCTAAGGACGGAGTACTGTTGGCACATTTGGGCAGGAGCTTATCCTGCCTTGACAGTTCAAAATAGACTTTGTAGCCTACTGGGGGATGCCCTTTTCTCTTCCCTGCAACCTCTTTCCCACAGAAGAAACGTTGAAAGCCTGTCTCTGCTTTATCGTTATTTTCAGAGCAAGTGCTCGTTTGAGCTCCAATCTATGGTCCCTCCTTGCCAAACTGAAAAAAACTTTTAAAAAAAGCACTCTTCTAGCTGGAACGACTATCAATAATTTCCCCCATTCTATCTGTGCCTAAATCTAAACGTGGATTCCATGAACAAAGCTTCTTTCTTAGAACTGCACACTTGTGGAACTTTGGTTCGTTTTCCTGCTTTCCAACGTGCTACAATATGGCCGTCTTCAAGTCCAAATGTGAACAAGTTCTTGAGCTATCCCCTTAAATAATCCAATTTACCCAATTCCCACTACTAACGATTACTACGACATTGTCCCATTAACTACTGTACACTCATTAACCCTTATCCTCGAGTGGTCTCTGGGTCTTGATAAGTGGTGACCCTTTATAAAAAAAAATTTAAGAAAAGAAAAGGCTGCTCTGAGCAGCTCCTGCCCACATTTATCAACAGTGTTTCATTTTAATAGTTATTTTGTTTCCTTTTATCGGATGATTCCTTTGTCTTAAGTTGATAAAATCTTGCTTAACTGAGGACAAATCTAAAAAAAAAAAAAAAAAAAAATCTTTTCACCATTTCATGATGAACTGTGGATTGTTTTGGTTGCTTTTAAAACATTCTCCTTTCTTATGATTCACGTTTCGTTGAACGAATTTATTGTTTTTGTTAAATTTCCACTTGTTGAATCGAAGGAAAACCAAACCACAACAAAAACGAAAAAATCGAGAGGAATTTTTTGCCCCCCTCCCTCCCCCCTCTTTTCAAAAGAGGATGCTGGTGACTTACACTTGTTTTTATGCTTCAAATGTGGGTGTTGCCATCTGTGGTTAGGGAAATGAAAACCAATGGGGTCACTCCTTCTCCATCGCAACAGGCTTCCCTATATATATATATATATATACTTTTTTTAAATACATATTTCTAACCACTATTAGGTTTTAATGAATCATTTTTTATCGTTCTCTAATACTTAGAGAGGAGTGCTTTTTTTTTCTTTCTATGAGACCATCCCTCCCTCCCTCCCTCTCTCTCTCTTTCTCCCCCTTTTTTGTCAACTCTTGCACAATTAAATCAAAAACGATTTGCTTTCTTTCTCTACTCATTTTGGGTTATTTCTAATTATATGTGACGTAATATTTGAGAGGGGGAAAGAAAATAGAAAACTCTTCATGAAATCTCATCTCGTCAGTCAATCAAGAAACGGTAAGATTTAGTATATCGCTTTCGATTTCAATTTTATTTTTCATTTACAAAGCTAACTTTTTTTTTTTATCCAAAGTTGTTTTTTTTATTTATTTTTTATTTTGTGTGTCATTCTTTTAATTTTCACTATAAAAAAAAAATTTTTTTTTATTTGTTTATTTTGTTTTACGTCATATTAACCCTTTTCGGGTCATTTCAGTAATTTTGGGAAAAGTTTTTATGCTGTAAGTTCTTGATATCTTAAAATATTTATTCATAATGTTTGGTTTGGGTGTTTTGTAGAGGAAAATTTTTGGGAAAGAAGAAAGCAATAACATGAATGTTTGGTGCATCTAGTCAGGAAGCCAGTATCTTCAGACAGTCTGATTTGGTTGCACTAGGAAAGAAAGACGAAGATTACAACATTTGAAACATGAAAATTGGGAAAATTGTATGATTCTCATGATTTTTCGACCGATGTAACCCAAGACCTTCTTCAGGTGTAACTTTGAACTTGAGAACCTACTTGTCAAAATTAAGAACCTCTATAGAATTTTGAACAAAACTAATTTAATCAACAAGGGTAGATCTAATTCGGTCAGCCATGATAAAAATGTTAAATCTTAGTTCTAATCGCCTGTAGTAAGGATTGAACCTTCAACCTTCATGGTACAAGAGATAAAGGCATTGATTAACAGTCAGTTCTAATAAATCTTTGGGAGGTTGAAGGTTCAATTCTTACTACAGGCAATAATAACTAAAAATAACATAATTAATATTTCTAACCGGTTATGAATGGCACAACAAGAATAATCTACCCTTTTAGATTAAAAACATTTTCAGTTCAAAATTCTGTATCAGGTCTGACATAAAGATTTTCAAGTTCTATTAAAATGTTTCTAAGTTTGGAAACCTTCATCTCAAGAATGTTGGAGAATACATCGTCCAAAACATTTGGAAGATAACAGCCAAGATGAGAATAGAAGTCAGAAATAACCTAAATTTTTAATCCTCATCTAAAAAATTCTGAAACATAATGTCAATGCTGTTCTTCTAAATGATTTAAAATGGTGAAACTGACATTTCTTAGTTTCTAATAGTTTTCTTTTACAGAACTTATTCAAAACTAGCATGACTCATGGAAATTCCATGGTGATTTCTGCATCAGTCTGCATACTTTTACTATCAATAATTGCTTTTGAAATAATGTCTGTCAGGTTAAATACTATTAAGAAAAAAGTTTCTTCTCCCATAAAAACAATTAATGTCTTCTTCAAATCAATAAAGCGTAATTTTTTTAAATGTTTGTATTTAAAATTGTATGGTTTTAGTGATATAATTTGATTTTGGAACAATTCATTCTAAAATAGTAAAGTCGGAATTTTTACCTTAGCGACATCAGATTAATCACTAATCAACATTGGCCGGACAATCAATTTCTTTTTTAAAATGTTTGAAAGATGATGTACAACCATGCAACGCCTGAGCGTATTATTATTTAGAAAATGACTGACACCAGAAAGTATCCTACATTTTTACAAATCAACTATTCGTGCTTGCATGGAGTATTGTTACGACATCTGAGCTCGTGCATCTATCACTAGCCTCTCACTCTTAGACAGGATCCAAAGAAGAGTCTCAAATCTTATAGATTCACCATTATCGGCCATGCTACAATCCCTGTCCCATTGCCGCAATGTTGTATCCCTGTGCCTGTTTTACAAATACTTTATTGAAATGCTCTGACAAACTCATACCACTTGTACTCTCTCGATGTACATATTCCCAACTAGCAGCAAAATCCCACCCCATCACGGTTGAGGTCCTTACATATTGGCTAGCTCCTTCCTTCAGACTGCTAGACTTTGGAATTCTATTCCTGTTTACTGCTTTCCTTCCCTCACTGTACTTACCTTCAAATTTATTAATGCAATGTGAACAGACACCTCTCTGCTCAACTCACACGGACACAATCCCAAATAATATCTTCTTCCGTTCCCACTGGCAATATGCTGTGTTTTGATGAAAAAGTGTATCCAAATAAAACTGTTCAATATTCAAAATAGAGCATCAATATATGAAAAGAGTATACGAGATAAATAATTATTTTCTTATTCCATGGAGTTTCAAAAAATGTGGCTTTCTTTTCTTCAGAAGAAAAATAGCAAAAGAAATTTTATATATCAGTTAATACTGCGAGGTAAGAAGTTTTACACAAAATTCCTTCCATGGCCAGTAACTGAATATCTTGCAATATTAACACCAATTTTAGCATTTCACCTTTTAACTTTAAATTAAATTCAATAAATCCTCTACAAGCTATAATTTCTAAACTGCAAGGTTTTTCACACAACTTTAATCTAATCTGCCAATATACATCCATACAATCTAAATATTCTTAATGCAAGTCTACAGATATACATACCAGCAATGGATTTACGGATTTTACTAAGTTTCAACCAACTTCACTGATTGGATCTTGTTACTGTCTAAATACGTTGTTATATATCGATTTCAATTTGAATATCCCTTTTACATCGCTTTATATATCTATAAGATGTTTAAAATTCAACGTTATTTCAAGCGGTTAATGGTAGCCGAATGGATTAGGTCTCCGCTAATCGAGCCAGAGATGTCTCGTGATACGGGGTTCGAATCGTTCGACTGGTAGTAATCGTGACACCCTACACTGAAGATTCCCGAAAGGATGAAACACTAGTGTCTGTAGGTATTTAATTATTATAGTAAAAAATAATTATAAATATATATATATATATATATATATATATATATATATATAATCTTTTAGATTATTTGGAATCTTTGGACAACTGTTTTCATCTTGAGTATCATTTTCACAATGTTTGGGTCGATGTAACCTCCAACCTTCTTGAGGTATATCTAGTTGAATGGTTCGGTTGGACTTGGGAATTTGGACAGAATTTCGAATGGAATCCTTCATTTACTTCATGGGGGGTAGCATGCTTTTGTTCTGTCAGCCATGACTTGATAGAGGTCCTGAGTAGTTCGCAAGTGTATTTTTCGGTCACCCACACTGAGAATTTAACCTTCAGGAGAATATCATTTTTACAATTGATTTTTCCAAGTATTCAACTTGCAGACAGTTCTAATATGAATTTTGGGAGCCTTCAACCTAGTTTTATTTCTAGTTGTAAATATCACTTTTTATTATGAATTATTATTACTGTGTAAATTCAGAAATGCAATTTTTCAAACTTAGAAGTTTTCAATTTTTGTGCTAACCAGCAAAATTATAATTACTCTATATAAATTTCTTTGCTAATTGTTTTTCTCTGGAGAAAAAAAGCCGAATTTTTTAAATTTCAAGGAATTAGGAAATAATTATCTTTATCTTGTGTTGTCAATCATAATTTGCAAAAGTTTTTTAACTCCTTTTAATTAGTAATATATATATATATATATATATATATATATATATATATATATATATAATTACTTAATATAGATTAATTATTGAATGTGCCAACTTCATTCTACCAAATTTTCTTCATTTTATTAATCTCCCCTCCTTTGCAGTAAGTTCTTTTTTATTTCTACAATTATTCTCTTAAATTATTCATCTCTAAGTAATTAACTCTCAAGATGGATATATTAATATTCCATTCTTTCACTAAATGTCGCAGCCATTGCATTTTTTTGTGCCTGACACACACACACACGTGTGGAATTTAAAAAAAAAAACATTTAAAAGAGAAAAATGAATTCTGCACTCGAGTTTGTAAATCCCTGGAAAGCTGACATTTAACAGTTTTCGTTCTGCTTATCATTTTATAGTTTTGTTTTTGTAAGAGAGACATAAATATTTGCGATATGACAAGTTTGTGACTGATATTGGCCAATCAGAAATCAGTTTACAAAGTGCAATAGCATTTATTTGCTACCAAATAAATCTGGGAACATTCAACTTTTTTTTTCATCGACAGATTTTGTTTTACATATCAAATAACAAAACATTGAGTTTAAAAGAAAAATGTCTTATTGGGTGATTTTTTTTTTATTTATTTTTTCTTATGAAATGTCTCAAGAAGTTGATAACATGCAGAAATTTCTAGATAGGTTTACCGGAAAATCTTGACTGTATTTATATATATAGATGGATATATAAATGGGTGAGAAGATGATAGTTTCCACTTAGCATAATGCAATACTCTTCCATAAAAGGAGTTGACTTCTAGGTTACCAGTATTGTAAATTTTTAAACAAATAAAAATCTTGCGCTATATCAGTAGTTAGTTCTTTAATTCAGATGGTAAAATGTCTGACGCAGGTTGCAAGTGATTCGGCGTCCAGGTTTCAAATCTTAGGGTTGATATACTTGCTACATCTAGCCATGTGTTTGTGTGTGGAGTTTTGTCACATCTTTGAAAACAGAATTTTTTTATTAAATAAATGAAATAATTTTAATTTTTCTAAAAAATTTTCAGACTTTTCAAGATTTTTTTTTTTTAATTAAATAATTAAAACAAATTTTTTTTTAATTAAATAATTAAAAAAATAAAAATTATTTAATAAAAAATCTATAACATTTTTTGTTCTAAAAAGGTTGCTAATTAACCTTACAAAATAATGTTTTCAGAGATGTGACCGAATTCCTATTCAAAATTTGTGCTAACCACTCAAGCACATCGGATTCAGACTTACAAGCACATCAACAAGAGCTTTCTTCACCCCTCAAAGTTAATACTATTAGCAAAATGAGAAAAATGTTGTTGGAAAACTGAATATTTCAGAAAAATAAATTCTTGCGTTGTAAGCCATGTTTAGTTTCAGAAGAGTTTCCAATGATAAGTTATTCTATACAATTCCTGAAGATGACAAATTCTCAGTGGACAGCTGTTCTGTACAAGTTCCGGACTTTATAATTTTGCAGCCACAGAGCAAAAGATTCTTCCCGTGTTGACACAAAGAAGACACATGCAACGTTGCTAAAAAATGGTTTAATTTTTATGGAGCAATTCTGGTTTCTGATTGGTTGGTAGCAGAATGTGAATTGATTTGATTCGTCAGTTCCTAGCAGCATCGTTTATAAATAGAATCTCTCGACTGTGAGGGACCATACCCCCATTATTCATGGTGAGGATGAGTTTCCTAGCGGCTTTGGCGGCTTGGAGACTGGGTAGAAAGTACTTGTCAAGGATCTGTTCTTGACACTCAGCCCAACAGGTGCGGGGCTGGGAACCTAAGCTACAAAGTCTATTTTGAACTCTGTCAAGGCAGGATAAGGTGCTTGTAGCAGATCCTGCTCAAATGTGGCAACAGTACTCCATTCTTGGATATACATGGCTCTTACACAGGTAGAAAATTGTATCCACAGTAGAATGATCCCACTGTTTTTTCAGCGACTATGCTAACAGATTTGATGTACATGTTCCATTTCAGATCAGGAGTAAAGGTCAGAGCCAGAAGCTTGTCAAAACATGGAGCTTCCCGAAGATGAGAGCCATTCATTTCAATTGATGCCAGATGAGGATCAGAACGTTGATGATGTAAAGATAGAAGCTTGGTTTTAGATGCATTAAAAGTAACCAGCCACCTCTTTCTCCATTGTACCACAGAAGAGAGAGAATCAGAACTTGGTCATTTATGGCCTATGAAGTGTTGAAATCGACAGGAGTCCATCATATATAATTTTAATGGACACTGTATATTAGTTTGATCTTCCATTGATACCTTTTGTTTCACAGAAACGCTGGTAACTCTGCCCACATAGCTGAAGATACCAAATGTAACTGATTCTTCAATCAATACATACAATGCAAGTTATCATTCCTGTTTGCTCATAAATTCCTCGAAATGGTAATATAGGCTTCAGAGTTTGCAGTAGAAGTGCACAGTTAACTTGTCATTGATTCTCAAAAAATGCCAGATGTGCCTTGAGGGGGGTTAAATTTACTGACATATCATTTCAAATACACTCCTTTTCACCTATTGAATACTAAGCCCCATCCTAAAAACTGAAGAATACAAAATGTAAAACTTTAAAAAAAGATCATGTGATGCAATGGTCATAATGCTCTTCATTCAATCATGGGAAATGCCAAGTTTTCTTGTGAGGAAATTTATTTGAAGGAATGGATACACGGATACCACTAAATCCTATAAAATGTGTTGCATGTTTTACAAAAGTTGAATGATTTTTTGATTATTTTAATGAAATTTCATATCTTTTATTCTTGCACTGCTCTGCATTGAGCTCTCCTATTTTAGATTTTCTACAGAAATTACTCTATCCTTTACAGACCCAACACATACGTATATATATATATATATATATATATACACGTGTATATATATATATATATACACGTGTATATATATATATATATACACGTGTATATATATATATATATATACACGTGTATATATATATATATATATATATACACGTGTATATATATATATATATATATATACACGTGTATATATATATATATATATATACACGTGTATATATATATATATATATATACACGTGTATATATATATATATATATACACGTGTATATATATATATATATATACGTATATATATATATATATATATATATATATACTAGCAAAAGTACCCGTCGTTTAACTGGGTTCAAAAACAGCCTACAGAAAATGGACTCTGATTTATGAAAGTATGATAGGTTATGAAAAGGAAGGGTTGTAAATTTGGGTTGAATTTATGGGTATCAAAACCAAAGCAAAATATGATGAAAGTAAAAATAAAATAGATAAACCCCATAATTTATTATACCATACCTGTTCACACTGAAACACTTATCACAATATTCTGTGGATCTATATTAAAAAACCTTGTTAAACTTTGTGACATATTTCCATTCTATGGAGGTCAGATGCAAACGAACACCCCATAATTTATTATACCATATTATACCATATTTCTTCAAACTGAAACATAATTATCAAAGTATACTTATGCAGATAGATATGAACAGTCTTTATTAAAGTTTGTGCCTATTTCCATTCTATGGAGGCCAGGCACGAACGCAGACTCCACGATTTTATTATACCATCCCTATTTAAGTTAAAACATACTTATCAAAGTATTCTTATGTACATCTATATCAAAAACACTTGTAAACGTTTTTAGATTTTTTATTTCCATACTTTGTGGACCAGGCGCGAACGCAGACTCCACAATTTTAATGAATCATCATTATGCCAGATCAAACATAACCATTCCTGTGTCTCGATACATCTTCTATCATTATATGTAATCAGTTTTTTAAAATATTCAACCATATAGGAGCCTATTCGTGACCAGACACAGAAAAGGAAGGTGGTGCTTGATTAACACTGCTGGGGAGCTATGATATACCGTATTATTTTTAAATCTTTGAAACGGTGTTTCATGGTAAACAACTGAGTTTTTCTGAAAACTTACAATTATTTTGAGTTCAAGAAAACAAATGGATTCAGCGATTGCAGGAAATTAAATGACTTACTGACAAAATAATTTTCCAACAAAAGACTAAAAACTAAATTTTAAAAAAAAAACTGTAATTTTCAAGGTTAAAAAATTTCCAAGACATATATATATATATATATATATATATATATATATATATTAGTTATATTTTTGTGTTGAGTAAACTCCTAATTAATTAACTGATGAATTTTTGAATACAGTGCCCTTTTTAAAATTCAGATTTCTTGATGAAATTTAGACTATTCGTATTAAATAAGAATTAATGAACACTCCCAAAATTTTCAGTTTCATGTCCTATATTTTAAAAGGTTGTTAGGAGAAAAAAGAATGAGCAAAACTTATTTTAAAATTAAAATATTTTCGATTTGTATGAAATTCATTATTACATCACCACTTCATAAAAATAATGTTCAATGTTTGATGATGAAAACGATGATGATCATGCAATTCACCAAAGCAATTTAATTAGGATCATATGTATTTCTCCATCAGAAGATAAATCCCTTCAAAAAGACATTAACACCATTTCTGATGGTTCATATTGTTGATTATATTTTTGCAAATGAAAGCAATGAACCATAGTTGTTTTAAGTGTCTTCAGGAGGATAGTGGTGTTGTCTCCCTTTTTATTAAGTTCTGTTCTTTAAGTTTTTGTAGTGATCTTCCTTGATTGTTGTTTTAGATTATTGACTGGGAAACAAAGATGGAGGTTTTGATAAATGGTCGTGTGTCTGTGATTGGAGTTATGTGAAGAGTAAATCTGCAGTTTAGATACTGGTTATCAGAAAATGTGCAGATTTCTGATGAAATTTATGAGGAAAAAGAGAACAAGATATGAAGCCGGAATCACTTCACGGCTCTTATCGAACAAATAATTTCTGACAAATAATTTCTCGTGAATGATGTTCCAATTTTTAATTCGTTTTTTTTTTTTTTGAAAGACAAAAGTAAAAACCAATAGAAAATGTCAGAAAAGAAACATAAAAAATATCAAGTCAGCAATTTTTAATGTATTTTCTAAAGATATCTCATTCATTTACCCCCCCCCAAAAAAAAAATATTAAAAAAAAAATTAAATTAAAAAAAAAAAAAAGGAAATTGAAATCTAATTGGATTTTTCCTTTTCAATTTAGGCTGAAGAATTGAACACCATCATTGGAAATGCATTCAAAATGGCATATGCACAACAGCGGGAACGGCAACCCACATTTAATGAACTGATTGAGCGCCAGATTACAGAGCAAAAAGCCAAATTTGCAGAAGATCAGGAACAAGCACAGAGAGATTTCCAACAGAAATTGAACGAAATTGCAACCCCAACACCTTTCTGCGAGAAGGCCATTCAAAGGATGGAAATGAGACGCCAACTGAGTGAAGAAACAGCCCAGGAACGAGAGAAAGAAATCGCGCAACAACAACAAACAACCTCAAGTGCAATCCGCAGTTGGCTCTTGGTAAGTTCCTAGCTTTTTTAGCTTTCTTTTGTGCATTGATGTGTCTTTGCACTCTCCTCTTTTTATCTCCCTTTCCATTTTCCTCTCACCTCCTCTTCCTCTAAGACATCCACAGCAAGAACTCCTTCCTCTCTCACAATAAAGAGAGCTTTCTTTTCCTCCCTGTGTTCAAATGTCTGGAAAGTGAGTTTCTTTCTAAAAACTTCCCATCTGAGGAACACCTTAGCACAAAATCTTCAAATCCAATTTCAGCAAATATTTTTGTGCGCAGAAACGACCTTGTAACTAATTTAATTTTATTCATTATTTTCAATCCTCTCATCATATTCTTCATCATTCAATCTAAATACTTTTGGATGATTCGGACTACTATTCTCCTGTTGGATGTTAAGATTGCATTGTTTCAGTGGATGAAACTTCTGACCTTTTCAGTTTTTTCCATGTTCCAAGTTCAAAAAGATTCACCTGAAGGTCGGAGGTCCCGTTGGCCAAAACATTTGAAGGATGAGATTTGTAGTCTGAATCCTCCAAATTATATAAAGTTTGCATATTTAACAAAGTAAAAAAAAAAATGATTGTTAAAAATTTCACAATATTGTTATGTCTGTTTCTTTGATAACTACAACATAGTCGTTTTCAAGTCTAATGTCAACAAATTCTTTGTGCCTTGATAAGCAGAGATATGTTAGTAACTTTTTTAAAAGTTGGTGTTTATGCAGTATGAACCACGTATAAAAATCACATTCCAAGTAAAAACTCTGATATACATATCATGTGAAAATAAATATCCTCGTCAAAAAAAAAGGAAAAAATTAAAAATAAATAGTTTTTGTATTTTGTTGATCCACCATTCATTAACACTTGGTTAAATTACACACTGACTTATCTCCCCTTCTTTTATGGAAATTCTTTTATCAAATGCAGATTGATAAAATATAACATAAGTGATTTTTTTAATTTTTTTTATTTAATTCAATGCAATGATTTTTCCTAATTTTTAGTGTAATTATATTTTGTTCAGTTTTCCTGTTAATTTATTTGGAACTGCGATTTTCACCTGTGTAACTCATTTTTCACTTGAGCTCAACAATATATTAGTACCAAAAGTTCAGGTAATTGTCCAAAATTCTCTCCATATTAAAAAACAAAAATCAGAAAATTTTTTTATGGTGTATGTACCCATCATGTTATGAAAAGATTATATTTCAAAAATCACATGAATTGATCAAGTAGTTGTTTTTTGTTTTTTTTGTGTATAGAACATCATTTTTTACAATTTTAGGTGATTAATGGTAAATCCTAGCCATTTCAAGCCTAAAAAGAAATCTTAGATGCTTGAATTATCTCCCTTTTGTTTAGTCAAGATGGCAGAGCAAGGCACTCCATCCTCGTTTTCTCATAAAATTTGATTTTCTTAATAAAAAAAAAAAAATACTTGATTCTGGACAGGAACAAAAATTCTTTATTAAAAAAACATTCTATTCAAATATTTATCATTTATTCATTTTGGTTTTATTTTTTAAAATTTCTTCAGGGAAGACCAAATGATCGGATAAGATATCGTTCACCTGTGACAGAGATCCTGTCGATGACCTCAGCCGTCGGACGAAATGCTTCACCCCCGCCACTTATCAAACCATTGAGTCCGGCTCATATCAATCAACTACGACAGCGCAATTTGGATATTGCTTTCCAAGAGCACCGTAATTCTGCTCCTCCTGGGGGTAGCCCCTCTCATCCCCTATCGGTGAACGTAATCAAAGAATGCTTTGAGAATTCTAACAGTAACTGCAAGAACAAGGGGTCACCAGTGACAGCCCTAAAAGACGAGATTGACAAGCACTTCAATGGCTTATCTTTGGATGGCTTGCCTGTGGAAGCAGGCCTCTCCGAAAACTATTTATATCCTGTTTCCAATCCAAAGCAGACAGAAAAAGAAAAGGTATAAACATTTCATTTTTCATTTTTTTATTTTTAAAGTTTATTTTAAAAAACAAATTGTATTTCTGTACATCGAGCAAAAGAAACCCTAGATAAGACATATAAAATTACAAAATACTTGTGCAGTATAATAGAACAAAAAAAAATGCATCTAACGTAAAAACACTTATGTACATGTCATGTCAAAATAAGTAAAAATTCCAAAAGTTATGAAAAATGATGGAATAGAAGATCTGCTAAAATATTTTTTACAAAAATGGTAGCTTACAATTATTTTATCAAAATCTTTTTTCTTTTTTTTTTCTTTTTTTTTTTTTTTTTTTTTTTTTTACACGGTGGTCACCACTTATCAAGGCCCGGAAGCCACTCAGGGATAAGGGTTATTGCAAGTACAGTACGTTAGTGTGGAGATTTAATCAAGTGTTTACTTAAAAGGGCAGTTCATTAGGAATTTGTTTACGTTGGACTTGAACACATCCAAGTTGGAGTCAGGTGGGAAGCAGGCAGACGGAACAGAGTTCCACAGGTGTGCAGTTCTAAGAATGAAGCTTTGTTCATGGAATCCACGTTTTGATTTAGGCACAGATAAAGAGTGGGGGAAATTTTTCACAGTGGATTCAGCTAGACCGGTGTTTTTCGTGAAAGATTGGCGAGGGGGGAATGAGAGATTGGAGTTCAGACGAGCACCTGCCATGGAAATAACGATAAAACATGGAAATAACGATAAACAAACGCAACGTCTCTTCTGTGGGAGAGAGGTTGCAGGGTAGAGAAAAGGGCATCCCCCACTAAGCCACGAAGTCTATTTTGTACTCTGTCAAGGTAGGATAGGCTGTTTTTAGCAGCTCCTGCCCAGATATGGCAGCAGTATTCCATACTTGGACGTATTTGGCTTTTATATAGATAGAGAATTGCATCAGTAGTGAGATATCGTCTGGAGCGGTAGAAGGATCCCACCATCTTTCCAGCGACCTTGGCAACAGACTTGATGTACGTGTTCCATTTCAGATCAGGAGTAAAGGACAAACCCAGAAGCTTGTCAAAACACGGGGCTTCTCCTAGACAAGAGCCATCCATTTCAATTGATGCCAGATGGGGATCAGAGCGTTGATGATGTAAAGATAGGAGTTTGGTTTTAGATGCATTAAAGGTAACCAGCCACGTCTTCCCCCACTGAACCACGCGCTCGAGATCAGAGGAGAGGGAATCAGAGAGAACTTTGTCATTTACAGCCTTTGATGTGTTGCTGTAGATGGTCGTGTCATCAGCATAGATGTCAACGAATGATTTAAGTATGTGTTTAGGGAGGTCATTGATGTAGATCAGGAAGAGAGTTGGGCCCAGGATTGACCCTTGAGGAACTCCAGCCATTAATACTGCAAGCTTCTGATTTTTGTCCAGTTATCTCCCTTGGATTTTAAGAACTCTTTAACATTAACAAATACAATAAAACTATAATTTGATAATTTTTTTCAATGGTAATTATTTATCTACTCAATCATTTTTCGTGATTTTTGACATTTTTTACTAATTTGAACGTGACACGTAAGTACATAACCATGTTTTTACTTAAAATGCATTTTTTTTTAATCCCACTCTACTGCACAAGCATCCCAAAATTCATAAACTTAACCGATTCAGTAAATAAAATGCTTATTGCAAGATAAAATGTGAGAATTATTAATTCTCCATCAATTCTTTGACTGGCAGTTCTTTGTGATTATCATGCCGAGCTACAGATATCCTCCATGTTGGTAGTCCTCCTTCCCATTGCTGCTGCACGTATGGCTGATCTCTCACCAGATTTCCAGCTAGATCATGGGGTAAAAATTTTCCAGACATCAGGTAGCAGTGTCGTGTGTAATAATGGTGTATGGAAAATGGTAAATGGAAGAAAAGTTAGAGTTTGCGTGTTCTTTGTCTGTGGTGTTATTTTCAAATGCTGTAAGATTACGCTTGGCATACATGATATGAAAGCCATAGTTGTGTTTTTCAGTGATGTAAGCATTGCTTACATTTTAAAATATGTATAAAATACATTTATAATCAAAATTACTAAACCTACAAAATTTTTCCAAGACAAACCTTCAATTACAACCTGACTGAAAAGATTTTTTTTTCTAGTTTGATGCCACACATCCACCTGCTAAATGTGTCAAAAAATTTTTATCTTTTCGATTATTTTGGATATTTTCATGTTTTTTTTTATTCCTGCTGTCTGATAGGAATTATTCGTCCACTTTTCTCAATCACTGATAATTCTTAAAGATCGAATAAAACTTTAACAAATAATCTTTCGCTTGACACAAATATATGCAATCTTCTGTTTATCTGTGAATCTTTTAATGAACAATGTCTTTGTATTTGTTTATAATTGTGAATCTCTTCATGAGATGTCTTTGTTTGTATTCGTTTATTTATAATGGCAAAACTATGAAAATTTATCGATTATTCTGCTTCCATTTTGAAGCAAGCGGAAAAAGAAAAAGAGAAGGTAAAATATTTTGTTCGTTATTTGTAATTGTGGTTTTGTGTGTGACGCCTTTTTGTAATTAAATTTTTTTAAAAATTTTTAGCATTTAAAAATGTAATTAAAAATGGAGCAGTTTTAATAAATCTTTTAAAAAATTCTTTTTTTATAGAATTCTTAATAATTTTGTAAAAACATTTTTTTTTAATAGGTGCTTGTACACTATAATAAAATTTTGAATAAATAATATTTGTCTATTACTTGCAAAGATAACTATGATCATACAATTGTGAGCCTGGAGATGGTTCATCAGTCCGATTCGAGCTATCCAGTATCTCCCACATGTGCGATGCTTCTGTTCTGGCTTTTCTGATACGTTTCCTCTTGTGTTCTTCAAGGTGTGTAGATTTAGCAGATTTTCGCACAAATTGGAGTACAAACCAAGCTGTTTGAGGGAGCCCTTCAAGATGTCTTTAATTGTTTCTACTGTCGGCATACATTTTTTTTTTCCTTGGATTGCTCATTGTAAAGGATTTGTTTGAGGAATCTTGAATCTGACGTGCAACAATAAACCTGACACTACATTTCAGGTGGAAACACTATTATGTACTTAGGTGCCATGTCAAAAATAGTATAAATTTTAAAAATGATCCAACAGAAAAATAATTGCAAGTAAAAATAGAATTTATTAATTTAACCAGTTTTATCGTATGTTTTTAATATGGAAGAGGTATGTGACCAATTCAGTGTGACAAACTAACTTATCTGACTTGCTTTCTTTGAAATCTACAATTGAAAAAATACAAAATGTCTGACCGCTAGTTTCTATGATTATTTTTTGTGAAAAATATATCTAGCACATTTTCTACTGGATCATTTTTTTTGTAATTTTTTGAATTTATACTAATTTTAACATGACACAAAAGTATGTACATGTCTTCACCTGAAATGCATTGGTTTTAAAATTCACTATACTACACAAGCACATTTTGATCACACATTTTACATTAAGTTTTAAATTATATACTTTTTAAAATAAGTAAAGTCTATTTTTTATTATACAATTTTTTGTGATTCAATGTTTTGGAGAAATCATTTTAGTTCTTTCATAGCTTCTCGTCTGTAAAACCATTGTTTGCTTTTTTTCCTGTTTTTGCCTAAATGTGTTTTCCTTTGTGATTTGATCTTCTGCTTTCATATTATTATACCATAGAATGGGTGTTAAGAGAAAAAAATATCTACCAGAATGTTTCAAGTTTTTGTTTAACAAAAGAAATGTAAATCTATATTTAAATGTATATATTTGAAAAGTATGTATATTTGTATGTGTGTGTGTGTGTGTATATATATATATATCAATTTAAAAAGTATGTATATTTGTATGTGTGTGTATATATGTCAATTTAAAAAGTATGTATATTTGTATGTGTGTGTGTGTATATATGTCAATTTAAAAAGTATGTATATTTGTATGTGTGTGTGTGTGTGTATATATATCAATTTAAAAAGTATGTATATTTGTATGTGTGTGTGTGTGTATATATATCAATTTAAAAAGTATGTATATTTGTATGTGTGTGTGTGTATGTATATCAATTTAAAAAGTATGTATATTTGTATGTGTGTGTGTGTATATATATTTGAAAAGTATGTATATGTGTGTGTATATCAATTTAAAAAGTATGTATATTTGTATGTGTGTGTGTATATATATATATATATATATATATATATATATAGAAATTTGAAAAGTATGTATATTTGTATTTGTGTGTGTGTATAAATATTTGAAAAGTATTATATCTGTATGTTTATGTGTTTATATATATATATTAAAAGTATGTATATCTGTATGTGTTTGTTTGTGTATGTAAATATATATATATATATATATATATATATATATTTGAAAAGTATGTATATCTGTATTTTTATATGTATTAAACAAAAAAAAACTGCTGCATTCTTTTCAATAAATTCGGGATCGTTAGGATTTTATGATGGAAATTGAATAACTTTTTGTAGTTTTCATATCCTTAAATACCCTAGAAATTTCACCTGCCACAATTCTAATTTAGATTCCGATTCGTCAAAGCAAAGTTGATGGCTGGGCCCATAACCTGTTAAATGTTGAACCATTATGTTAAACAAAGATGTCGGTAGTAGATCAAATCAGCAAAGAATCAATGCAGTCACGATCTCGAGTGTTAAAAAATATATCTAGCACATCTACAGGATAATTTTTTGAATTTATACTAATTTCAACACAATACAAAAGTATATAAATGTTTTCACCTGATCTCAAGTGTTGAGTAATTTTTTGTAAAAAAGATGGCAGCGAAGAAATGCAGTCACGAATCAATCATTTCAAGACAGAGGTTGACAGCGAACTGAATTTAATCCAAAATTCGATATTTTTTATAATAAAGTTGGAAACTTCTGATTGGTTGATTGTTCTAACCGTAAGTTATAAGTAAGATTGTCGGAATCATTGGGGTCATATCCTCACCAGAAATCAAAAACATGTTAACAAGATGGTGTTAAATCCACTTTCTGTTCCATACCATAAGTGGAAAAAAAAATTGTAAATAGCTAATATATGATTTCATTTTAAATTGAATACAAAGCCGTTAAACTGCTAAACGTAACGTTACATAGTACGATGAAGTGTAGAATGTTGAAAGTGCAAAATTATTGTGTATTTGTGAAAGAAAGCGTCTAAGCAAAGCGATTAATGAATGGGAAAACATGACTTATTTGCTGTCAATGTGTCCGTAGTGAATCTTTTTCTTAGCCAGTCAGCATAACAGGTGTGTACGGTAGGCAATAATCATCACAAAATGAGATGTGTAAGGTTTTACAATGGTTAGCAAACCGAAAGAAAAAAGCAGAGTATAGATGTGCATGTGTACATCCGTTGGGGACAAGCGTAAACAAGTTATATTTAGAATTAATACATATAAAACAATAAATTATCAGGTGGTTATCTTTGTATGTATCGGCTTGGATTGTCACAGATGAAGCTGGTGAAAAATGTTTGACTTGTTATTCAGCAGGAAAGAAAGAGTCAAATTTGTTCTGTGTGATGACTGATGAGATGTTGCTTAGTGTTAGTCTGAAAAATATCTTAGACCAAAATTTCCTTATTCTGAGGAATACAAGCAGAAAGCCAATGGGATTGCCCAGACTTTTTGAAGGGAGCAATTATTTTAAGAAATGAAAATCAAAAACTAATGTCAAATGTATTGATAGAAAAAGCAAACGCGGACGGTGTTGTTGGAAAAAGATGTGGCAAATGTAATAATGTTCGCAGTCACTTGAAGGAAAGGAAGAGTAGTAAACAATGAGAGAGTAGTTATGCTACCACTTGTGAAGATTTTGGAATTAATATAATAATCTGTGATAACAAATGAAAGCGACTGGTGGTAGTGAGACCGTAATGAATTATGTGACATCTGCTTTTTGAAGCCATAATGTCATTTTGTACAGCGAAAAATGTTCCTATTTTATTATATTTAGGGACTAGATATAAAAAAAAACTTACTAACAGGATACAAAGTGAACACTAATCAAACAGTCGCTATGTTGAGTTAGTTCCCTCTATCCTGTCTCTTTCTATCTCTTTTCTCTCTCTCTCTTCTTCATTTTGGCTCCCCTCTCACTCTCCCTTGTTTTGGCTCCCCACTCACTCTCCCTTGTTTTGGCTCCCCACTCACTTTCCCTCGTTTTGGCTCCCCTCTCACTCCCCCTCGTTTTGGCTCCCCCCTCTCTATTTCCCTTTCCTTTTGTCTTCCCCCTCTTTCTCTCCCTCTCCTTTTGTCTTCCCCCTCTTTCTCTCCCTCTCCTTTTGTCTTCCCCCTCTTTCTCTCCCCCTCCTTTTGTCTGTCCCTCTCTTTCTCTCCCCCTCCTTTTGTCTGTCCCTCTCTTTCTCTCCCCCTCCTTTTGTCTGTCCCTCTCTTTCTCTCCCCCTCCTTTTGTCTGTCCCTCTCTTTCTCTCCCCCTCCTTTTGTCTGTCCCTCTCTTTCTCTCCCCCTCCTTTTGTCTGTCCCTCTCTTTCTCTCCCCCTCCTTTTGTCTGTCCCTCTCTTTCTCTCCCCCTCCTTTTGCCTTCCCCTCTCTTTCTCTCCCCCTCCTTTTGTCTTCCCCTCTCTTTCTCTCCCCCTCCTTTTGTCTTCCCCTCTCTTTCTCTCCCCCTCCTTTTGTCTTCCCCTCTCTTTCTCTCCCCCTCCTTTTGCCTTCCCCTCTCTTTCTCTCCCCCTCCTTTTGCCTTCCCCTCTCTTTCTCTCCCCCTCCTTTTGCCTTCCCCTCTCTTTCTCTCCCCCTCCTTTTGCCTTCCCCTCTCTTTCTCTCCCCCTCCTTTTGCCTTCCTCTCTCTTTCCCTCCCCCTCCTTTTGCCTTCCCCTCTCTTTCTCTCCCCCTCCTTTTGCCTTCCCCTCTCTTTCTCTCCCCCTCCTTTTGCCTTCCCCTCTCTTTCTCTCCCCCTCCTTTTGCCTTCCCCTCTCTTTCTCTCCCCCTCCTTTTGCCTTCCCCTCTCTTTCTCTCCCCCTCCTTTTATCTTCCCTCTCTCTTTCCCTCGCTTCCACCAAATGCATTAAAAATGTCTTTCTCCATTTTTACACGCATGCAAAGAATTTCTTGCAAAAAAAAAAGAAAAGAAAAAAAGTAGGTTAAAATAGAATATGCGATTTGTTTCTTCTTCAAATTTAGTGCAACTAATTATCTTCGCTTTGTTGTATTTAAATAAAATCGTCTTCCCAGTGTAAAAACAACAAACATTTGACCCGTGAATTCAGTTGACATTACAAAGCTTAATTATTCTTTGTTCTTTGGGTTTTTTTTTTAAATATATATATATATATATAAATAAAATCCTCCTGATTTTATTATTTTTTCATTTAATCATATTTGGTTGACATTTCTGTTATAGTCGCCCTGTTTTGGTCTGGTGTACTCTTCGCCCCTTTTTAAAGAAGCGGTTGAGGGCCAACAAGGAATGAGTAAAAAAGACCCACAAAAAAACAAACACAGGAAGGATAACTGGAATAATAATTAATAGACACTCGCTTCCAAAAATAACTTTACCTAAAAGTCAACTATGTTTTCTCACGACGTTACGATTCCTACACATTTAGAAACGTTTGTCTTTCACATTTGAAAGTGTTGTCTTCGCATACACTTTTAACTCCACCGTTGATTGTTCATATTGTGATGAGCTGTGGTTACTGGTGTGAATTGTGCACTTGGAATTTCATGTTCAAGTTCTGTTGAAGCTTCTTTCACTTATCTCCTCTTTCCAGCTATGGGTGAAATAGTAGAAAATAGATCTTGGGTTTACTTTCAGCAGCCTCCTAACTTTTGCTTCCCTTGTTTTGTCTTTTAGTCCTCACATTTCACAATGTTTCTGACAAAGGGGGAGAAATTGCTGCTTTCAGGGTCGGAATATATCTAACGCTCATCGTTGACAGTTTTTTAGGGTTTTTTTTTTTTATAACTCCTTACATAAAGTAGCTTCATGTCTTATCGGAAGCAATTTTCATTAAAAAAAGAAAATGTAAGATAGACTAGACTCCAGTATTGCTCTAAAAGTGATGAAAGAAAACTTTTGTCTTCGAAGTATATGAACATACGACAGTTTTCTCCCTTTCTTATGCAATCTTTTGCATTATTGCTCTTTGCATTTGAATCTTTCAAGATGCACTTATTGTGCAGTAGAGGGCAGACAAGGCACTGCTGCATCGTATGGTACTGCTGTCCACATTCGTAGATAGCTGGCTCAGTTTTGTAGCCGCATCTCATCATGGCGGTTTTTAATCACCCCATTCCTGTTCTCCGGCTACTTCGGAGCTTGGAAGTTGTTACTAAATGAAACCTTTATTCTAACGCGTCTTTAAACTTCATCACTCATTCATCGGCATAAAATAATGATTTAAAACGAAAAAAAATTAATTAAAAAATTCATATTTTCAGTATTTCTTGACAAATGTGAGACTACAAAAACCGAAGTAGATTTATAATTTTTAAAGAATTTAATTTAAAAAATTAATGATTTCATTCAATGACCAATTTAACAAAAAAATTTTGGAGTGGTTTCCAAGTTTCCAGATGATATGAATTCATTTATGATTGGTTATATTTTAATTTTTATTTATTTATTTATTTATTTTTTTTACAAAGGCATAACCACTTATCAAGGCTTCGAGACCACTCGAGGATGATGGTTAATGAGTGTACAGTAGTAGTCAACGGGACAATATCGTAGTAATCGTTAGTAGTGTAAATTTGGTAAATTCGATTATGTAAGGGGACATCTCAAGAACTTGTTCACATTGGACTTGAAGATGACCATATTGTAATCAGAAGGAAAAAAGGCAAATGGAAGAGAGTTCCAAAGGCTCGCATTTCTAAGAAAGAAGCTTTGTTCATGGAATCTACGTTTAGGTTTGTGCACAGTTAAAGAGTGAAGAAAATTATTGATAGTGGCTTCAGCTAGACGAGTGTTTTTCATGAAAGTTTGGCAATGGGTGAGGGGACCATGGACTGGAGCTCAGACGAGCATTTTAAACCATTTGGGAATTCATCTCTGTTTCAGAATTTTTTATCCATTCATCATCATAGCATTTCACTGAATCGCAAGGTCCACCGTTGGACAGTGCCCGCATTGGAGCATGCCTCGTTCAGGGCACAGTTCATGAGGATGTATGCAATGGTCTGCATGTCAGTGCTGCAGTGACACTGAGCATCCTGAACATAACCCCACTTGTGCAGGTTGTCCCATGTTTTAGCAACTTTTGCTTGAGCCCGGTTGCATCCAGAGCACTATTAAAACTAAGTTCTTCCAACCCCCTTTCTTTGTAGGAGATTGACAATTGTTTAGAAACAAGAAATTCAATCTGAGTTAGTATCTTTCGATTAAAAAAAAATGCTAACTTATTTCATGGGCTCTAAAACTTTGTGAACCTTGCTTGCTTGTCTCTTGTCTTCCATGATTGGGCGATTCCATCTTTTGAAAAAAAGGTGAATTATATATATATATATATATATATATATATACACACACACACACACACACACACACACACATGTATGGACATGGCTCAGAGGCTATGGAATGTTTTGGTTTTAATTCTAGTTGTTGGCACCCAAGTCACACACATATATATATATATATATATATATATATATTAGTTTTGATCTCACTACCATATATTAGGTTCAATATAATAATCGATAGGTAACCGTCTCTATAATAATGAATACGTAATTTGCATGAATTAAAATATCATATTTAAATGTATCTAACGACCGGGCAACACCGGGCAGCCTGATAAAATGCGATAACATTAAAAATTATGTTTTATTCTTGATAACATTGATGAAAATGGTCATTTGACCCCCCCCCCTCCCCCCAAAGAATGAATTTTTTATTTTCTAAATTTTAGATATTATTTTTCTGTGGGTAATACTGATTATAAAAAAATAGCAACCTTGTAGTGTGATGAGCTTCTTTTTTTTTTTTTTCTCAGTATCTTTGGTGTGACCAGATTGCGCACTGACATGAGCATTCTTATGACAGTTTTATGAATCTTACTACTTCCGTGCTGGCTCATGACAAAATGGAAGTGGGTTTAATTTTTGTTTGTGACACCATCACTAGAAAATTGCTATACAAGGCCAATAGGCTCTGTCTATCTGATTTGATTTTTCAACACAACTCCCCCCCCCCCATCTTCCTAGATATATCACCTTCACCACGGCTGAGGAACTTTATTTACTCTCTGAATGGTAATCCTCTAGATTCTAGACTCATTTCCAAGAACTTAAACATAGCAGACACTGAAGCTTCAGCGAAATTTAGAAATAATTATTTTTAAATTCTCAGGAACTTCAATTATTTACCTCTAACTCTGTAATTTTTTACTCCTGAGGGGTAAATTTAACCCTCGTTGAGAACCTCTGCTCTAGAATATCAGAGTGAGGCTAAAAGATTTTACACTTTGACTAAGGGTGACCTGGAACTGTGCAAGGCAGGAGCGTACATCTCCCTCGGGTATTATACATATCCGCTTACCTGTGAGATGTAACATTTTATAATCTCTTTTGATAAACAAAACATGTTTACGTGAGGCTGGTAATCATTCAATATTATTAAAGCTTTTGTTTTTTGTTGTTTATAAAACGATTTCCAACTTAGTCATTATTGACTTATAAGAATGAATATTTTTTAATCTTTGTATTTTTTTAATTCCTTGCATACGTCTTATTTAATCTCGTTTTTATTCTTTAAAGCAAGCAGAAAAGGAAAAAGAAAAGGTATTGGAATCCTTTTTGAATTTTAATGATGTTTGCATCTTCGTCTATGACTGTCTTTTTTGGTTTGAGAAATTCCATAGTGCTGATGTCTTCTTGGTGCCCTGTTGTCTCATTCTAAATGACCATAGAAAAGAGTCTTACATGTTGCTTAAATACGACGAACTCTCTATTGGATGTGATAAACACGTGCTATGAATGAACCATGGTTTTTGGTGCTTGTGCATTATAAGTGGATGCCTAAAAAATGCATTTTAAAATAAAAACATAATTACGTGTTGTGTCGAAATTCATAAAACTTCAAAAAAATAATAAAATAGAAAAATAATTACTAGAAAAAATAAAATTTATCAAATAATGCAGTTATAGCAGTTTAGTATATTCTATATGACAGACTGAATTATCTCCCTTGTTTTCACCTCGCGTTTGCTGTTTGCTGGCAGAGTAATAATATATATTTTTTGTTTGTCCTTTTTTTTTTTTTTTTGTAAAACATGATTCTAGCAGATCTACTTAAACATTTTTTTAAATTTTTTAAATTTTTACTAATTTCGACATGACACATAATTACATAGTGTCTTTACTTAAAATGCATTCAAAAAAAATTTTTTTATTTTTTTAGAGAATTAATTATAGTGTACAAGTACCTTTATATATATATATATATATATATATATATATATATATATATACTAGCGAAAGTACCCGTCATTGGCTGGGTTCAAAAACAGCCTACAGAAAATGAAAGTATGATAGGTTATGAAAAGGAAGGGTTGTAAAGAGATAGCTTCGAATTTGGGGGTATCAAAACCAAAGCAAAATATGATGAAAGTAAAAATAAAATAGATAGACCCCATAATTTATTATACCATACCTGTTCACATTGAAACACTTATCACAATATTTTGTGGATCTATATTAAAAAACCTTGTTAAACTTTGTGACATATTTCCATTCTATGGAGGTCAGACGCGAATGAACACCCCATAATTTTTTATACCATATTATACCATATTTCTTCAAACTGAAACATAATTATCAAAGTATACTTACGCAGATAGATATGAAAAGTCTTTATTAAAGTTTGTGCCTATTTCCATTCTATGGAGGCCAGGCGCAAACGCAGACCCCACAATTATATTATACCATCCCTATATAAGTTAAAACATACTTATCAAAGTATTATGTACATCTATATCAAAAACACTTGTAAACATTTTTTTTTTTAATTTTTTATTTCCATACTTTGTGGACCAGGCGCGTACGCAGACCCCACAATTTTAATGAACCACCGTTCTGCCAGATCAAACATACCCATTTTTTTACATCTTCTATCATTATATGCGATCAGTTTTCTATAATAGTCAACCATATAGGAGCCTATTCGTGATCAGACACACACACACAGACGTTCAGCTTTATATTATATATATATATATATATATCCTCTTGGCCATATGTATTAGAAACTTTTCAGATATAGTTGCATTATTCAGGTTACTATTATGATATTGATTGCCATTTTAGCGGTCAATGTAACCTCCAAAATGTTTTTTTTGGAACTTTGGAAACTATACAGAATTTCAAACTGAACTTTTTATTTAATTCACGAGGGTAGATTGTTTTTATTTTGTCAGTTATTTTGAGGTATATATGTTAGCTTTTTTTCCTTTTTTTTTAAATTTATTTTTCAGGGAGATTCTAATTTAAGAATATTTTAAGTATACGAGAGGTGTGCAATAAGTAATGCCCCTGACCCACTTCCCATAGCAGTAGAGCAACGAAACTTGGCACAGTTATTAGTCTTTCTTTACATAGGAGCCACCCAGAGTTATGCATTTCTCCCATTGTTTGAGGCAGCTATGGAGACCGTTTTTATAGAACAACCCAGGTTGGCCCTCCAACCACGACATGATTCAGAAATCAAGGCTGCATCATCTGAGAAACGCTTTCCTTTCAAAAACAACTTCATGGCTGGGAAGAGGTGAGAAGGGTGCAAGGTCAGGAGAGTAGGGAGGATGGGGGGGAAGATTTCATAACAACACGCCCATACTACTGACTGGTGACATGCGAGTTGTGGACCGGAGCGTTGTCCTGCAGGAGGAGGGTACCTTTGTTGATCTTGCCCCGCCTCTTGATTTTGATAGCTTCCCTTAATTTCCTCAAAAGTGAAGCATAATAGGCTCCTGTAATTGTGATACCCTTTGCCAGGAAATCTGTCATCACTACTCCGTCCTGGTCCCAGAAGACTGTGAGCATGACCTTGCCAGCAGAGGGCTGCACCTTTGCCTTCTTTGGAAGTAGTGAGTCCAAGTGCTTCCACTGCATTGACTGGACTTTGGTCTCTGGATCATAGTGATGGACCCAGGTTTCATCCTGTGTAATCAGTCTTTTGAAAAACTTTGACTCATCTTCTTGGCACTTCTCCCAATTCATCGTCGCGCACTCGACGCGTTCTCGCTTCTGGAATGGTGTGAGCAACCTGGGTATCCATCTGGCAGACACCTTATGCATATGCAAATGGTCATGAATGATAGTTTCCACAAACCCTGTACTAATCTTGACATCTTGGGCTATTTGGCGAATAGTAATGCGCCGATCTTCCAAAATGGCAGCCTCAACTTGACGGACAGATGCCTCATCAATGGCAGAAGGAGGGCAGCCAGGTCTGGGAGCTGTTTCCACAGACTTCTGGCTATATTTGAATTCACAATGCCAGCGTTTTACAAGGTCATATGATGGGGCATTATCACCATAAGTTTCTTTCATTTCATCAAAAGTCTTCTGTGGTGTGCGTTCTTTCAAATACAAAAACCGGATCACTGCTCAACATTCAACAGGCTACATTTCACACCCGACTCAGTTCAAACACCTGTAAAACAGAAACCACAATTAGTTCAGAGCTGTAATTTGCCACATACCCCATAGAAATATAAATCATTGCACATGCAAAATCTCAGCTAGATCAGACAACTGGAAGTGGGTCAGGGGCATTACTTATTGCACACCCCTCATATCACACATGACAAAAATGTAAAAAATTGGTTTTTAAACAGAAATCAATAAAATATTGTAAAAAAAAAATTAATCAAAATGCAGAAGAAATTTCAAGAAATTCACTGAGCTGTGAAATTTTAACACTGTTTGCAGTTACCTATACTAGATGCCCAGCCAGCTATCAATGACGCACTATTAGACAGGTCCTCAAAAGGTTTCCAATCAAATACGTTCTACCTTGTTAACCCTAACCCCTGTCTCATAGCTGCAGTGTTGCACCCCTGTGCTTGTTTTGCAAGGTACTTTAATAGAATGTGCTCCGACAAATTCATAGCACTTGTGCCTTCTTTTAACCCCTGATTAACTCGACAAGCAGCAAAATCCAACCCTTTCACTGTAAAGATCCCCTGATGTTTGAAAGATTTCTTTCCCTGTTTCTCTGACTTTATTAATATGCAGAAATTTAAATGTAACGTGAACAAACATCATGCTTCTAAATTCCCAACTTAATGTCTCTGCAGGCATGGTCCTTAATAGTAGTCCTTTATGTCCCAGTGAAAATGTGCCTTGTTTGAGATTAATAAGAGTTCTAAATAAAATCTACAAGGGTAGATTGTTCTCATTCTGTCAGTTATTTCTGAGTATACGTCTCAGTTTATTATTTTTAGTTACAATCGCCTGTAGTAAGGCTTGAACCTTTAACCTCCTGAACAGATTTTCACATTTAGAAAAGAAAATCCTCTATTCACATGGATTAAATAAAAGGCTCAGTTCAAAATTCCATGTTATAAAGTTCGGCATAAAAGATTCCCAACAAGTTTAACAAGACTGAAGGTCAGAGTTTACATCAGCTGAAACATGAATTCTAGTCTGAATAAATCAGATTCAAAATTTTCATCTGCAATTTTGAAACCTGAAACTTATATATATATATATATATATATATATATATATATATATATTGTTACGATCATGTAAATTAAAAAAATATATCTTGTTCTTCTTTTACTGAGCACTCTTAACCTCGTTAAATTCATTAGTTATCAGTATTGAATACCTTTAACCAAGTATATATACACAATACCATGGGTCTGCTTTCTAGCTGACTACAACGTGGTTGTTTTCAAATCCAACATTAACAAATTCCTATTAAGTCATCCAATTAAGTAATCAGTTTCAGTCCAGATCCTCAAGGTGTCTGTCTTACCATCCACCTTACAGAAATCATTGTCCCTTGTCCTCAAATGACCTTTCTGCCTTGATGAAAGGTAACTAGTTAGCAAAAAAACGAGCTCTCTTAAGGGAATTATGAAAAAGCGATCAATCTAAACAGAAAATTCAATAGTCTGACTTGTGTCGTTGAATACTCTCTAACTGTTTACTGTTTATGCCCACCGATTTGGCATTTATATACAATTTGATTGTCTTCAAGTCCAATGTAAACAAGTTCCTGATGAACCGTCCCCCTAAGTAATCCAATTTACAAAATGTCCACTACTTATGATTACTATGCTATAATTCCCATTGACTAATGTATACCCATTAACCCTTATCCTCAAGTGGCCTCTGGGCCTTGATAAGCGGTGACTCCTTTGTAAAAAAAAAAATTTAAAAAAAAAGCTTATACAGACATCTTCCTCATATTCCATCTTAGCTCAGAGCGAGAAGGCTTTGGCATATTGGAAATAATTCAGAACCTTACTAACATTCCCTATGAAATCCTTTACAAGGATTGTTAACTGAATTATCTCCCCTTTGTAAATTGGCTGTTTGGAATTTCTAAAGCTAGATTTTTTAGATTTAAATTTAATGTCATTTGACAGTTTTACAAGGTTATAAATGCGTTTCCTTCCAAATTAGAAATCAAATTAAAGTTGCTTATGTAGTGTTAAATCTCTCTCTTCAAGGCCACACATGCCACAAACTACGTGTGGAGGATATCGCTGGAACTTTGTATAGGGTGGAGCTTATATAACTTTGCAACCTTGAATGAAATAAGATCTTGAAACCATTTTTTTCTTCCCTGCCTTCTCGTTTCGTAAAAGAAGAATCCATTTTTATTTAGTATTTCTTGTCTATTCGCATTCTATTTTCCTCATAAATCCATTTTTATTTAGTATTTCTTGTCTATTCGCATTCTATTTTCCTCATAAATCCATTTTTATTTAGTATTTCTTGTCTATTCGCATTCTATTTTCCTCATAAATCCTCCAACTTTCTTTGTCGTCTGTTCTGTGTATGTCTTTTTCTTTTTTTTTTCTTTCGTTTTTTCTTTTTCTTTCTTTAAAAAAAATTTATAATTTTTCATTTGGAACTCATTTAGGCTCAACACCGAATTGAAAGAGAATGAGTATATATTGTCCCTATCTACTTGCCTACCCACGAGGGCATTTAGACACAAGATCAGTTTTTAATGTGGGGAAAATTCAGCTTTGCTGTGTATATTTATGCGACCATTCTGCACAAACAGCAGACGGGTTTACTTCTTCAACATCCCCAGCGAATTGAGGCGTTAGGGGTTAGACATTATATCATGATCAGTGTACTATATCTGCCATTTAATATTCTAATAATAAATCAGGGATGAACCTGATTATCTCAAATTGATCATTAAATATAAACTAAATGCCCTTCTATTTGCATGATGCAGGATCAACTCTGAAGTTGTTTTTTTTTTTTTGTTGTTTTTTTTACATAATAGACCATGACGTTAAACCAAAACCACTCTACCACCCCTCACTTTCAACATGGTGCACAATCAGACCATTTCATTTTTACCCTATCTCAATCATGAGTCCTTGATCTCAATATTTCATCTTTTTTTTTTAATGAGATATTGAATGGATTATAATCAATTATAGGAATGAGTTCAAAGACATTGCTTGGATGTTCCAGCAAATCCTCTAGCTACAAAATGTCTTTGTGTGTATTATTACAAGATGTCTTTGTGTGTATAAGAAAAGGTTTTATTAGACAATTACCAAATGTGACGAAATTGAGAAGGTTTGAAAGTTTGCTCAAATGAAAATGTTAAATAGAAATATAAAGATCTATTTAGACTCTGGATCTGATTCATCAATTATTAAGCTTCAAACATGGAAGAAAATCTGGAAGCTTTACTGAGGAAAATTGCCAAAAAATGTAACCAAGATCAAATGAAATTCAAAGACGAATTGCTAATGAAAATCGCTAAAACTGAAATATTTGTTTTAGTTTTTACATTTGTGGGAAAAATTCCTGAGAGACAGCGTGGATGTGACAACACATCTGTTTAGCTATCAGCTGAGATAACGCCATGTCACCCTGCAATGTCTAAGAGTTATTGTGTTGGAATTTGATGCACAATATTAAATGTGGAATATATTTTTTTTTCAAAAATAATTAAACAAAAGCTATTTGTTATGTAGAAGTTAAAAAGAAAATATGCTGAAAATATTAAAGTTGAAGTTATAATAATAATAATTATACAACGAGAAATATATTAAGAAATTTTATTAAAATTTTATTTTCTGATGTCTTTAATTTAACAATGAATTTCAACTTGTAACCTTTCTTTTACCCTTTTTGTGTTTCAACAACCGAGTCTTCATTTTTTTTTTTTTAATGTTTATATTTCCTATGTTGTGTCTATTTTATTGTGTAAATGTTTTTTTATCTATTATTGCAACATTTTATTTGTGCACAATTTCCAATTTCATAAAAATTTTCTTTTCAATCGCATTCTGTCGATCGCCCTTTGATATAATTTCATCTTGAATGACATTTTTGTGTTTCGTTTTTCAAAGCAATTGGAAAAAGAAAGGGAAAACGAAAAGGTATTCATTCTTGTGCTTTTTGGCTTCCATTTTCTATGTCGTATTTTCCTTCTTTTATTTTTCGATATCATTTCTATCGTCTGCTACAGTCTCTTTTCGGTACGTTATGCAATGTCCCACCATAAGTTTAAAGGCGACAAGAATACAATTACAAAAAAATCTCTAGTTCCTGTCACTAATCTATTCAACTGACATGTTTCCATTTTTGGTTTCTTTGGATGCGATAAAACGTAATAAAATAAAAATTGAATTAATTTTGATTCTTCAAATTAATCTTATCTTCAGTATAACACTCACAATATTTCGACCAGTGTAACCTGACTTCTTCAGGTTTATCTTGTCGAATTCAGGAATCTGCTCAGAATTTCGAACAGAAGAAGCCTTTAAAAGAGAGACAATTTCTTATTCTAATCTCATTGTTTGATTACTTAACGTTTTGTTAGACCATCTTAAACCATGGCATAACGGATAAAGTACTAAGTAAAATTCAGTAGCATATTTCTGGAGGTTGATGGTTCAATTGAATGACTCTCAAAGTACAATTGCGAATTACTTAGGCATGGCTGACAGGAACAAGAGCATACTATCCTCATCTTTTATTTAATCTATCGGGGTAGCATGCTCTTGTTCCATCAGACATGATCAGGTAGAAGTGCTAAATAATTTACAAATATATTCTTAGTATCGCCCACACTGTAAATTGAACCTTCAACCTCCAGAAAAGTGTCACAGGAGACTGTTTACTAAAACTTTATCCGTTACACGATGGTTCCTTGCGAAAAATAACTTTTTTTTTCTTGAGTATTATTAGTTCAAAGAAACCAATTAGACAAAATCTGTCAGTGGATGAACTATTTCCAGCAATTTTGTTTCTTTTTCCTCTGGAAATTTTCTATCGTTAATTCTTTATCAGTCGGACTATGTGCTCTAATCTAAATGTTGTCATTTGGATGAAGAAACCAACATACTCACCATTTTTTATCAAAAAAATATGTATCATTTTTTTAATTTAAAAAAAATTTTTTTTATGCATACACTCTGTTGAAAATAACAATATAAATTATGTTTCGACATTGTCCGCATTAATATTCATATAAAATATCGAAATTAGTAAAGATTAAGAAATAAGGAGGGAAACATCTTAACCTGGAAAGTTACAAAAGGAAAAATTAATGCATAAATCTATACAGAAAGAATGAGAATAATACGAAAGAAAACGTCTCTTCATTTAAGATATGGAGGGAAAGGTCTGACTTGCTATTTGCTTTCTTATAAATAAAGAACAAGAAAAGGCCTACCAATCGATATAGGAAGCAGAAAAAAATGTCTTGTTATGGAAATAGTGAAAGATTTCTTTCCAAAATTATTATTTAAAAAGACTTACAATTTGCTTTCTGTTTTTCTTTAAAAACTTGAAATGGTTTGGCTTGGCAGTTTGTTTTTTTTTTGTTTTTTTGTTTTTTTTGTTACTTGCTGACGTTTATGTGATGGGATGGATATATATTTATTCATATCCAAATACATATTAGTCTTTGTTATAGAATGGAGGGCAAAGTATGCAGAAATGTTGAGTCCATAAAGCATCATAACAACATATTAAGAGTCTGGTCACATCTTTGAAAACATTATTTCATGAGGTTAATTTAAAGATTTTAAAAAACGAAAAAATGTGAAATATTTCATTTAAATAAAAGAATTTTTATTTTGAGACTTTTGATGTAATACACCTGTTTTTCAAAGAAGACTGTTCGTCTTGTAGTTTTTGTTGTTGTTTTTTGGTGTGTTTTTTTTTTGTTAAATTTTTCATTTTTCTGGAGGTATTAATCCCAATGGATCAGCCCATAAGGGGGGGGTTGATGTTATTGACAGTTGTTGCCTTTGAAAAAGATCTTACATTGAAAGTCTCAGAAAAAAATTTTTTCAATCATTTAAATAACTTTTTAATGGTACAAAAACTGTGAAAATAATATAAAGAACAAACCCTAGAGCCCCCTTTCACCAACAAACTCATCAGGAGTTAATTGTTGGTTTGAAAGATCTAAGAGACAATCAAATTAACACGTAAGAGCAAATATGCAGAGATATGAGTAAAAAGAAAAGAGGGAAAGGGGGGAAGAAAAGTTGACTGAGAATTCGCATGGAACATATCCTTTAATAAAATATTTTATAATATTTGGTTTTCTAAAATTTTCAAATTAATCTAATTTTTTTATCTTCGAATACGAAATCAATGAGCAAATATGGATATTTAAATTAACAGTAAATTCCACAACTTGGCCGTTAGCCTCGATGGTTGAGTAATTAACGTGTATCCTAGCTATTAAGGTGTTTATAAAAAATTGTTTAACAAATTTTTAATCAATTTTAGTTTGTACGTTTTGGATTGTGTGTTGCTATTCTGTAAAGACCCAGGTTACATCCTTAATTGAAACATTAACTGTGGGTTACTTTTCGCATTAATTCTAATTATTCAATTAAAAGGATCTTTTAAATAGATGAATGATTTATTCATGTTATTGCACTTGATCGTCCAGTGAGCTGCAAAGTCAAAGGGGAAATGGAGAGGAAGAGAGTCAGTTCCTTATTTTAAGCGGAATACTTAAATCTAAATTGCTCCAGACAAGGCATGAACCCACTTGATGTAAGGAGCTAAAGAGAAAAAAAAACAAATTACTTCAATCTCAGAAGCTATCTACCGATAAGTGTTAGATGGGTGGATTCCAATTTAAAAAAAAAAACAGCAATTCTTACCCCTTTGTAAGAAACATTGCTCATCGAATGTGAGGACTAAAGGACAAAATGAAGGAAGTGAGTTTACAGGGCTGCTGAAAGTAAACAAAAGGTTACTTAACGCTTTGGTAGACTATCTTCAAAACGTCTTTGTTTCCAGTGAGATATGAAAAATTGGCAACCACCATTCTCTCAATCGTATATTTGACATTTTTTTGCCACTTAATTTTTCTCACTCGCTATTATCACAAATTCGCATGAAGGATCAAACACGTAACTTGTTTGCGATCTTTATCTAAAACACATCCTATTTACAACACCATGCCAGCTCCATCTGAGCAAATATATTTAAACTGATATTTATACTAGTTGACATACCCTATAACATTTAACATTGGGCACAGATTCAGATCTTGTCGGGGGTTCTGTATTTTTCTCAAGTATTTATTTTGGTTGATTTTGTAGCTTTACGTTGTATACATGGTTGATATAAATGTATATAATTAAAAAATGATCCTTCCTGATAAATACGTATCGACATTCAGTTTCATTAAATATTGCACAATTTTCTGTTATTTATTCATGTCATTAAAAATTAAACTCTCATCAATTTGTATCAATTCCAATCCAAATACACTTGATTTTTTTTTCTTTTCATTTCTATATTAATTTCCTCTCTTCATATTTTGAATGGCTTTCATATTAAATGGCTTACAGTAATTTTTTTACTTTTTTCTGTGAAAAAGAATTTCGTTTATATTTTTATTTTTGCGTTTTCAATTTTATCCTATTTATGGCTTTTTAATGAGTTTTCTTGTTATTTCTCTTTCTTTTAATATTTTGGCGTCGCTTTTCTTCATGTTTCTATTTTCGGCTTTTTCATGTATTTTATTCTCAGTTTTTTTTGGTTTTTTTCTTTATATTTATTATATCAGGTTTTCTACATTTTGTGTGTGTGTGTGTGTGTGTGTGTGTGTGTGTGTGTGTGTGTGTGTGTGTGTGAGTGAGTGAACAAACAAACAAACAAACAAACAAACAAACAATTAATTTTATTGGTGCAACTTTATTATAGTATGTCATCCAACCCAATCGTTTATTTTTTAACAAAGACATTTGAGGGAAAAACATTATTACATACTTACATGTCATGTTAGAATTAGTAAAAATTTATGAAATATCGTCCAGTAGAAAACGTGCTAGAACTAATGTTCGGAAAAAAAAAAAAGCATGTATTATTGAGAATAAGCAAGATGGTCGACTTAAAAGCAGTTATCTCCCCCTGATTTCAAGCATTTTTGATTAACATTTTTAGGGTTAATTTACAGTCAAATTGCAACTATGAAAAATTCTGTTTTTACTTATTATTTTTCTACTGAACCATTTTTCATTTTTGGAATTTATGCTAATTTTGGCATGACACGTTTTTCTCTGAAATGCATTTTTTTAAGACACTATAGTAAAGTTGCACCATGTTTTTGGGGGGGGGGGATTGTAAATGTATTCATTATTTAATATCACTTATGTGTTGTTTTATTGTTTTTTTTTTTAGGTAAATACTCAGTTGAAATTTGTTTTTAATCAAACTTATAAATGGTTTAGTCTAATCTTTCTCAAGAAAATGTTTCTTTAATTCTATGTATTTTCATTATTTTACATTTTTTTTTAATTATCAATTTTGTTATAAATAAGTTGAATCAAAAATAGTAGCATTTGTTATGAGATAAAGTTTTTATTTCAAGTTCTCCATTTCTCCAGTGAGATTTTTTCCATTTTCTTCTTCCCCCCCCCCCATAAATTAAAAAAAAAAATTTAATCTTGTAAATTTGTTCTGTTTAATCCTTGCTTTTACCTTCGAACACTGTCGTTTTGTGTCTGCTCTAGCAATGGTCCATGGAGTCCCACTCTATCTGGTTTGTTATAGTTTCTTAGAAAATGAAAGAAATACTAAAAATTAACTAGGAAAATTATTCTTGGTAAATCCATTTTTTTTTTAATTTAAGCGCTTTCAATCTATTTCCAGTTTTATGTCTAACAAATAAAAATGAAAAATAATTTGTCTTTTTGTATGTTTATTAAAACTATAAATTTTCAACCTCAAAGCTGCAAACACTTGTTTTTGAAAAAAGTCATTGATTTCTTATCAAAAATCAATGACAAATAAAATCCGTTTCAAATTTACAATTTTGAAAAATGTATTTGTATTATTTGGATTCTTCAGAATGTTTTCATCTTGAGTGTTATTCTTACAAGTCTTTGACTTTAGGCCTTCTTCAAGTGTATCTAGTTGAACTCTGAAATCTGCATAAAATTTCTAACAAAATCCTTTATCTAAGTAAATCATACATTTATTTTGTGCACACGTCCACGTACTTGCATACTGTCTTAATGTGTTTATACGGATTCACCTGTTTCTATTTACTTGCCTCCCCCCGAGGGCAGAGTTAGACACAATGTCGGTTTTTAATGTGGTGAAATCCAGCTCCCCAAAAAGGGACACTCTGGATAAGAACAAAAATAAAAATTCTCAGTCATGAAGGATTTCTACTTTACTGACCGAGGACAGAAAAGATGAAGTGTAACATCAGAACAGATACTACACTGTGTTCCTAACCAAACCTGTTTGTGTCTGTGTATGTTCCTCCCTACTTGTCTTCCATTGTGTGCATCTATCTACATACATAAACATCAAGATTCATAAGTAAATCTTAACTCGTCTCTAAATCTCAGATTCTATGAATCGTTTTTGTATTTCCTCTGATTTCTATTCCATTACGTTTTGACCCGACACACACACACACACACACACACACACACTTTTTGTCCCATAAATGAATGCAAACGTTTTTCTTTACAAACTTTATTTGTTTCCGTTTTTAAAGCAAGCTGAAAAAGAGAGAGAAAAGGAAAAAGAAAGGGAAAAAGAAAGGGAAAAAGAAAAGGTATTTTTGGTCGTGTCTGTTTGTTTTTGTTACTTGGAAAATTTCTTTCTTTTATGTTCAAAATTGCATTTTCTTTATTCCATCTTTCATCAATTTTAAATCAAATTATTTTTTTATTTCTTAAGAATTAAAGAAAAAATTTCCTTCAATTCTTGGTTGGAAAAGGCTAAAAAAAAAAAAAAATGAATAAAACGGTTTTTATTTCTTGACGTTGTTACCATTATTTTGTCTTTTTGTGGTCTTTCTGTTGTTGTCGTTTAGATTTGAAACTTATTTTACCATTTTCGGTTAATTCTATGTTTTCAAAAACTTTGTTGGTCATGTATTTTTTGGGTTTTTTTTCATTAAATGTTTCTTATTTTAATATTTATCGTTGATGTCGTTTCTAGTCTTATTTCGCTTTATAAGTATTTGAATACATTTTTCTATTTTTATTTTTAATTTTTTGTCTTTCTAATTTGTGATGTTTATATCAACAAAAGTTCCTTCATAATTTCACATTATTGAATTTCAATTAACTTAGTATTTTTATAAAAAGATATTTTTTAGTTATATTACTTGTATTGATCAAACTATAGTTCTCATCTTGAGTGTTATTTGTGCAACGTTTCGATCAAATTGTTTACAAACCACAACCTACATGCCTGATGACGGTCGAATCATTCCACAAATAAAACATCAATTTAATCAATACAAGTGATAGAAACAATCAATCCTCATCTCAAAAATTCAGAACTTTAATATTTTAAGTTAACTGAGTTATAGAGAAGCTAAGTGTTATGCTCCCAGCTGCATCTGTGTAAGTAAAGAATCTAAACCAAATACTTTTGTGGACATTAAAGTCATTGGTCAAGATCAAAGTGTAGTATCTGTTCTTCAGATGCTGCAAGCTATGACTAGCTAGGACTAGCTATGACTAGCAAAGACCAGATGTGGGGGCAGCTCCACATGCCTGACCTTTAACCAGCTCCCATTTCCCACCTCTCGGGAGCTGGTCCCCCTTTTCCCTTCCCCCTCCCTTCACTCCTCACATTAAAAATCGGCCTTGTGCCTAATTTGCTCGGTGGGGGAGCAAATAAATACCATCTGTTCTTCAGATGCTGCACTTCCATTTCTTGTTCTCTTTCGGTGAAGGATCAGTCCTTCACGACTGAGACAATTTTTTATTTTTGTACCTTTTCTCCACGTTAAAAAACGACCCTGGTGTCTAACTCTGTCCCGTGGGGAGGCATAGTAAATAGGTACATGTACTTGCGCGCTAGTATCAAGAGAAAGTGCTGTATCTATACTGTCAGAGACTTGGTTGATTAGAGTACAGTCCTGAGTCGAGGGAGAGCGCTAGAGAAAATATAAGTATGTTGCAGGTTAAGTTTAAAGCACATAAAGGCCGGTTGTCAGATTCTAGTTTGGATTCTCTAGTCAAGGGGAGGGTGTTTCGAATATAGACTTAGTCTGTCCATATGTTTGTCCGAGTCCTTATGGCAGAGTGGGAGATAACCAGGCATGTTAGAGGGGATGGAGGAGTGTAGGTTAGTTTCACTTAGTGCCAAAATATCCGGGGTGTTTGTTAGAAGAAATGATTCAACATCATCTAAATTAGTTCTAAGCCCACGGATGTTCGTGAATGCAAGCCTCAAGGGAAGAGACAAATTGGTTTTAAGTTTAAGCCTTGTTTAATCATAATTTTTGACTGAACTGCCTTTTTATTTTATTTAAAAATTTTGAGTTTAAGGATGAGAGGTGCTGAACAAAGTGGATGTGCATAATACGAAACACGCAACACCAAAAGTAGACCATCAGCCGACTCTTCGTCCACAGGATTGTGGCCTCAGGGAAAGCCCACCGGAGATTAAAGCAGGGTCCCTTTCCATGCGTGGCATGGCACTACAACCATCCCAATATTATACAACTGATGATGGAGCAGCCGTTCTAAGCACTACCAAAGAGTTAGGGCACCTGTACTATCAGTTGGAAAATTTAAATGTGATATTCGTTTTCAGCACACCCAAAAACTATACAAAAAAAGTTTTTTTAAGTAGGTTTTGTGTTTATCTACCAGGCCACAATAAACCACATCCCTTAAAAAAAAACAGACCCCCCCCCCATGGTGGCCAAAAAGTGAGTGTTCATTTTACGTTAAGTTAATATAGAAAAGTGATCCCCCCCCCAACTAAAACTATGTGTGACCTTAAGGGCTGTTATATAGCCCACTACACAATTCAGGTCATTACTTTTCCAACAAGCTTTTATTTATTAAATTCTGATCAATAGTTGCTGAGATTTTGAACTTATAAAATTGCCAAAATATATATATATATATATATATATATATATATATAAATATATACACACACATACTAGTAGCAGCCAAATTGAATATTGAAATGCTTATGTGTTTGATTCTATGAGACGAAACTACATAAAAATTTGCTGGCTTTTTGAAGATTATAATACTATTCTATGATTAAAATTTTATGAAAATTGGTAAAAAAGAACCTATATTTACAAACTAATAAAATATGGTCAAATTTGCCTACATTTTTGTATATATATAGTGTCCTGGCAAACCAGCTTCAGTTTTGCTGCTTTGGGATGAATTTTGCTTAGGGTTTTTTTTTGGGGGGGGGGGTGCTTTGTCTTTCTTGTGGCGTTGCCAGGCTACTAATAAAAAAACTGCATTCTTTACAGATGCAACATATATATATATATATATATATATTGTTTTAACAAAAACCAAGACTTCAAAGAATGCGTTGACAGCAACAAATAGTGTATTTCATCGTTAGTTACATTGGATCCATGAAGGATACAGTGTTCTAGATAGATTTTTAGTAGGAGAGCTTGACGTGTGTATATATATATATATATATATATATATATATATATATATATATATATATATATATATATAAAACTGAAACCAACATTAAAACCTCTGAACGATAATTTATTTCACTCAATACATATAATATAAATATGTCTAGACTAAGAAAAGATAATAGCTAGAGTAATGAAAACAGATGCAAAGTGAAAATTGATTTGCTTTTTGCCCTTTCATTTTTATCACTTTGCCATTCGGAAATCTTAAGTGGGTACATATAACTTGTATATATACAACTTGTGATTGAAATAGAAATTGGCAGCACCCTTTTTCACTGACACCGTAATTTGTACCAACTCTTAACTTTGATGTCTTTTTTTTTTTTTGCTGCCAAACATTCAACTTGCTTTTCTCTACAATCTGTCTTTAAAGCAGCTGACCCTTTCATATGCAAATTAATGCATTTATATTTTTAAACCACAATGAGATACCAATTACTCTTTTGTCCTTGATTTTTCATCTCCCTAACAAGTTGATGGCGCCCTGCATCAACTTTTCTTTTAAACTCTCAAGCTACTGCTTTCTCCTTATGAATCCTGGCATTTATGGTTAAAAAATTTTTTTATTTTCATTTTCTTGTTGAAATTTTGGTCACTTGATGTTCAATTTTCACCCCAAAACGTTTAATTCTGTTTCATTTGTCTAAATTTGTTTATTTTTTTTCTTTTCCATTTTTGTTTAAAGCAAGCAGAAAAAGATAAGGTACCTCACTTTTGCGGTTGGATGAAACAATTTCTATTTCACGTATATATATATATATATATATATATATATATATATATATATATATATATATATATGTGTGTGTGTGTTTATGTGATTTATTGTTTGGTATATTTCTGTTGTGTAAACAGCTGCAAACATAATTTTTATATACAAACTCTCCTTTCATTTCAATTTTCTTCTGGAAAAATTATATATATATATATAATTTTTTTTCTAGGACTAAGGACGATAACTTGATTCACACTTATTTTATGCTTTTTATTTTTATTATTTTTTAGATAATCAAAGTAATTTTTATTTATCTATTTTTTTAAGTAATATATTTAAAATAAAGTTGTTTTTTTTTTTTGTGTTGCCATCCTGGACGTATAAGGTTCGGGATTAATAACGGGCAAACTTAGGAGTCAATGGAGGGGGATAGCGCGCACACACACATACATTAATTTATAAAGAATACAAAATCGTCTGTGTGTCAACCCATGAAAAAAAAAAAAATACTGTATGTCTTATCAAAATGAATTATCGTTCTTGGTTTCTAAGAATAGACTTTCACTGATATTTTTGATTTGAATGTGTAGATGTTGTGAATATGTGTGTTAATGTCTGTTGTTGTGTTGTGCTTTAAAGATTTCTGTCTGCAACCACCACCACAACAAATCAAATAATTGAATAAAATCTTGAAACAAACAAAAAAAAATCAACTCAATGTTGTAATCAAGAAAATTATAAATTTTTTAGCGACCGTTTTGTAGTTGAAATTTTACAACACCACCATTATTTTCATCTTCTAGAATTACAAATTGACAAAAATGTTTCTCCTCATTTCAGAAAGATGTCACTTTATTACTGATGATTCATTTCCTTCTCCCACATTTGTTTACAAATTTAACAATCCTTTACATAGGGTGATTATGGCTAAAACAATTATCTTTACTAGCGGGACCTGTGGAAATTCCACAGCGCCATCTTTCATATGTAATATATTGCTGCTGGGCATTCTGTGCACGCTCAGCATGAATGGAAACCCCCACAATATTATTGTAGCCCTTTTGTTAAAACTGTAAAAGTATCTAATTAATTTAATTTAGTGTCAGAATATATCTGGTTATTATGGTTTATCGTCAATATCCTTATAGGAGTCTGTGACATATTCTATGGACGCCTAGCATAAATGGAAACTCTATGATATCATTATATCATCTTTAGACAGAACAGATACTACCTTTGGATTCTAACCAGAAGACAAAAAAAAGGTATCTTTTAGTTTCAAGTACAGCCCAAAAGCGACATCATTTAATTTTATTTTAAAAAAATTTTTATGTTGTATCTTCAGTGATCGGGAGATCCTGTTTATTAAAAAGGAGGACAGAAGGTAATAACATGCTACGAACATTAAATTAGCATATCTATTTAGTAATTTTATGTTTGTAGTATGTAATCACCTTCTGTCCTCCTTTTTAATAAACAGGATCTCCTGATCAAATAATTTATAATCTGGAAACTGTGACACACATACATACTGTGGTATTAATATATAGATAACTTATTTTTTTATGATGTCACAAAAATTGAATATTAACCGATTCTTCTCCTGTTTTTGCTTTTGAATGACATATTTATTATACAAAGAAAAGTTGTCTTTTCTGTCTGTCCAGCTAAAACTCAAAAACTACTAAAGATACATTTACAAAGTCAGAATATTCTGATTTAGAGTCACCTTGAGAAGTTTCTGAAAGATCTGTATGATCAATTTAGAAAAGTTTAATATTTGTGTATTTATTGTTTTGGGGCTTTTTTTTTTTTTTTTAATAATAATGTTAATGACTGAAGTCTTTTCTAAACACACCAACAACTTTCTCGTAACAGTTACAATAAACTGCATCCTAATCTAATATGACAGTTGAAAATTTTAAGAAAATAAAATTTTTACACTATTTATAAATTGTTACAAAATGTTTCATTTTTCGTTTATTGCCAAGAAAATATTGACTTTGTAAAAATCTGTCAAATTCATAACAGACGTGTTTAGAAGATGTCCTTTTTTATGTTTACAGTCTGAATTTTTGTTTCTTTTTTAACATTTGATGAATTAATTTCAAAGAATAAACTTATAATGGTGCTTGTTCAGTATTCTCCCCAATGAAAAAAATAAAAAATGTATGATGCATGTACTTTTGATAGAAAGAAAATGCTGTATTCCAAAAATCATGTAAATTGATGATATAGTTTTATTTTTAAATATATCATTTTATGGCTAACCAAGGAGCGACTGTCACATGACACCAGTTTGAAACCTGCTCCAAGGAACAAAGGAGAAAATGCCAAGCAATTCAAACATTTTTTTTTTTCAGTCTTATAGTACCTGCAAATTCCTGTAATTCACTTTGAAATTATTTTATTTATAAAAATAAAACTATCTGATCATATTACATGACTTTTGGAATATGCTATTTTATTTTCATCATTGATACATGACATCATAAAGATTTTTTTTTTTATTTTATGTTTTTTATATGGGCTAACTCTAGATAAGCACCCCAATGATAAAATATATATTTTAAAAAATTGAGCCCCTCCTACCTAGAATGTATGACCATTATGCCATAACATATTTCGTTTATCAGCAAGTCCAGCTCCATCTTTATAACATTTACATTCATCGCATAAAATTTACCTCAAATGAAGTCAGTTTTATTTCTTGCTTAGAAAAAAAAAAATGGTGAAAAAAATACAGTAACTTTTGGTTTTTGTACAGAATTTCCCGTACATCAAAAAACAAAAGTAAAGAAAAATCTGTATCATGTTCTTGACAAAGTGAAAATATCATATTCCAAAAATCACGTGAATTGATCAAGTAGTTTTATTTTTATAAAGGAAATCATTTTTAAGCAATTAATGGGAATTCATAAGCATTATAACGAATCTTGCCGGTTTGACTTGAGTTATCTCCCTTTGTTTCTGTAGAGGTGGAATCGAGCCCAAGATGCCTAGTTATAAGACTGGAATGGTCTTGGCGTCACACTCCTATAGAAATAGATTCGCCTGCTTACATGAGAGGCGAGACCAGGCTACTTAAACAAGACATTTACGGCAACGAGGGTTCTCAAATACACATCATCTTGCCGATACTTTATATGGCGTTGCCAATATAGGAAACTTGTTAGAAACAACGTTGGAATATGGACGAACAAACACAGCAGACATTACTTCAGCAGATCCTCGAGCATCAAAGTAACCGGCAGTATAATGTACGCATTGATGGGAGTAACCAGGTAACCTGTTGCAATCGCAGATTCCTCCGAAGAATAAACTCAGTCGTAGATACCCTTTCTCACTCAATACCTGAGGAGCCCCCAGGAATGTTGGATACCATAGACAACTTAACAGGGTCCGAAATACTGGGAGAATGGTCCACCATGGATACAGATCAACATCAGCCCGAAACATCCGACACTCTGCCAGAACAGATGGAGGTTGATAACACAGCATCCACTGGGATGACCACCCAAGAACCTATGCCCACAGACATGGGGCACATCACACGACTATGCAAGAGCCTCAAAACATTGAACCACAATGTGAGTATCTTGTGGCCCCGGTAGGGGGAGGGTATGTAGAGGTGGAATCGAACCCAAGATGCCCAGTTACAAGACTGGAATGGTCTTGGCGTCACACCCCCATAGAAGTAGACTCGCCCGCTTACATGAAAGGCGAGAATGAGCTACTTAAACAAGACATTCACAGCAACGAGCATGCTCTCAAATACACGCTGTCTTGTCGATACTTTACAGTTTCTTCAAATTGTTTTAAAAATGGCAGCCGACACAGTTACTGCCGGATATTTGTGAAATTTGATTTTCATATTTAAAAATAAAATTACTTCATCAATTTGCGTGATTTTTAGAATGATCTATTTGTTTTGTCACAGCTACATACATTTACAGATTTTTCGTTAAGTTTTTTTCCTCATTATAGAGGGGATTCTGGACAAGATGGACAAGGATCTCAGTTTTAATATAGTTATAGAAATTTGATTCTTAAATCAATTCACAGAGAACATATTTTAAAAGCATTTTATTTATTTATTTATTTCATCTTTTCAAATGAGGATTTTTTTTTGTTTCATTTTTATTTTACTTTTTCTTGAAGACTGGAACTATGAGCGATCTCCGCCAGTCTCTTGGTGATATCTTCTTGTCTTTGACTGGTTCCAAAATGGTGTGGTATGTTCCTCCCACACCGCCATCCAAAAACCCGGTTGGTAGTGTTTTATTCTTCAGTTTGTTTGTTTGTTTGTGCGTGCCTTTATGCCCTTCCCTCATCCCTTTCTGAATATAAGCGGAGTTGCTACCCTTGAATACGTGAGATTCTCTTTATCAAATATCGTCAGTTGATGTTACTCAGTCAAGACCAAAAGGGGAAGAAGGCGGTTTTGTTGCAATAGAATTCTAGAAACAGATGTTCAAATTGGTTGAATAAAACTTGGGGAAAGGTATTAACCCCCTTATTCCTCCCAGTTCTTTTTATAATTCGTTTCCAAAAGTAAAACATTTGAGAAAATGCCTCCCAGCATTAACTGACCATAAAGGTTGATATGGTATTAAAAAAAAATAACCTGATCAGTTATAACAAATAACTTTGATGTACGTACAAGTGACAGAATGGAAATATCACACACCAAAAATAATTTTATTATTGGAATCCTTTGAGATGAGTAATTTGTTTATTCATTTGCAAACTATTATCCTCATCTTCATAATTGTTGTTTTACGTTTATGGCCATCGTCAGGTGGTTAACCACAACGGGATATGAATGCTGAATCTCTTAACTGCATCTTCGGTAATTACTGCCTTACATAGTTGCTGTCATCTCATCACATTTTGGCCAACTAATCCTCTGGCCTGCTTTGAGTAGGATTGAAGCCGCTATCTTCAGACAATGCTCACCTGGAACCATAGAGACTCAACGCCTCTATCCTCTGCACCACGGCCCCGGGCTGAAGGTAGCGGTTTCAATCCTACCCAAAGCCAGCCAAAGGATTAGTTGGCCAAAATGTGGTGAGACAACAATAATTATGGAAGGCAGTATTTACTGAAGATACAGTTAAGACTCAGCATTCCTATCTTTATGGTTAACCACCTAATAAAGGCGAGAGGAACAGTTGGCCGAAACGTGGTGAAGCAAAAACTATGAAGATGAGAATAGCAATCAGCAAATAAATAAATATTTATTTAAATATTTAAATAAATATTTAAATAAATATTTAAATAAATATTTAAATAAATATTTAAATAAATATTTAAATAAATATTTAAATAAATATTTAAATAAATATTTAAATAAATATTTAAGTAAATATTTAAGTAAATAAATAAATATTTAAATAAATATTTAAATAAATAAATAAATATTTAAGTAAATATTTAAGTAAATAAATAAATATTTAAATAAATATTTAAATAAATAAATAAATATTTAAATAAATAAATAAATATTTAAATAAATATTTAAATAAATATTTAAATAAATAAATAAATATTTAAATAAATATTTAAATAAATATTTAAGTAAATAAATAAATATTTAAATAAATATTTAAGTAAATAAATAAATATTTAAATAAATATTTAAATAAATAAATAAATATTTAAATAAATATTTAAATAAATATTTAAGTAAATAAATAAATATTTAAATAAATATTTAAATAAATAAATAAATATTTAAATAAATATTTAAATAAATAAATAAATAAATAAATAGACCAAAAATTATGTAAATTGATCAAGTAGTTTTATTTTTAAACAAGAAAATCAAATTTTGTGGCCAAACAAACAGCAGCGATATTTTGAAAAAAGTTTGAAGGAATAAAGGAAATAGTTCCAAATAATTCAAACTTGCAAGATTTTAAAATGCCATTAAAATTGAAAAACTAAAAGTAATTTATAAAACTACTTGATCAATTTACATGATTTTTGGCATACAATATTTTTTTCCATCACAGGTATATACATCATACAGAGTTTTCTTTTTGTTTTCATGGGTGGCGCGATCTACGACAAGTCACAAGTTCAATAATTACATTATCGTTTATTGATTAAATTATTAATTGAACCAAATTGTTATAAACAATGGCCAATTGTTTGTTTAATCACCATTTGCAAAATGATTGCGTGTAAAAATCTTCCAAAATTTTCAGTCTTTTAATTGAGAATTTACTCAGAATTTGAAGCCAGTTGTAATGCCATTCTATTTAGCATTTAAAATGCTTCCAAATTTGTTTAAAATTTCAAAGGATCATGAAATAAGTTGTCATTTATTTTTGTCACCATAAACAAGGCATATTGCCACTTGGAGAATAAGAGGCTACTATTTGGAATTGGGTTTAACAGGGGGTTGTGGGGAGATGTCTATTCACATTATATTTAAACTTCTGCAGGTTAGTACAGTCAGGGAAGCAGGAAACAGGGAGGAAATTCCAGAATCTAGCAGTCTGGGAGGAAAGGGCATTCCAGCACCTAGCAAAATTAACAGTGGCATTTTGTCTGATTAGTCAGGAGTATGTACATTGAAGGGACACAAGTGCTCTAAGTTCATCAGAGCACATTTTGTTTTTAATTATTAAAAAAAGATTAAAATGGCTGACTTGTTTACAAAGAAATAAAAATGCATTCTGGTTGATTTAATTTTTTAAAATAATTTTTTTTTTTAAGTTTATTTTAGTCTTTATGCTATGTTTTTTTTCCCCAACAAGTAATCGATTAATAGTAAATAAAGAAAATGATGCGCATGTCACATAGAGATGAGAAACACAGACATATGAGAAGTGTTAACATAATTTATTTGATATAGAGATTATAAGAAATAAAAAATAATCATTTAAAAATTAGTCTAAAATATCTTTAGGTTTTATTATTCAAGAGATCAATCATTGACAGTGAATGTGTGGACTGAGATACAAACACATATTTGCTTTATATATAGAAATTTGTTAGCAGATGCATAGTTGCTCTGAATTAACCAAATATTAAATATTCTTAGAATTCTGTTACTTTCTCATCGGCTTTGATAACATTATCGACTTTGAATTTCATATTGAAAAAGCTAACTCTATTCAAGGGCAGTAACTCCGCTCAGCTCAATAATCTCTTTCTCTTTCTACTGATTTGAAGAGGCTTCCACGTCCCTTTCGGATTCGTTCATTAAAATTAGAAAAAAAAAATTCAAGAAGCCTTTTATCACTTTGGCACTTCTTTGTCTTGTCACTTTTTTTCCATTGATGGTTAACCTTGTTGCGTTCCATTTTGACTCCAAATATAGTTGCTTCTTCAGCATTCTTGACAAATTTTATTCTTTCCTTCTTAACTGCTCTTGGCTCTACTACTAAATCTTGCTCCTTGTAATAATCCTCCCCTCTTTCTGGGGAGCTTTAATTCCTTTCTTTTTTTTAATCTTAACAAATGACCCCTAAAACCCAACTGACCTCTACTTAATATCATTGTTGCCTTTTAAACATTTAACCATATCATCATAATCATCATCCAAGCCAAAGAGGGGTTTGCTATAGACCAGACGGAGATCAGCTACCTGTATGAGTTGGCCAAAGCATTCATAAGACGAACGACTAAAGGTGATCTGGTGTCTCACAATAAAATCAAACATATCTACAATAATCGTTTGGAGACAGAGCTAAGCAGAAAGTGACATGGTTATCAATTGGAAGTTAATTATATATATATACTAGTAGATTTTTTTCCCTTTATAGTAATCTTCTACCTGTACAAGAGCCAAATACGTCTTAAATGGAATACTGTTGCCACATTTAGGCAAGAGCTGCTCGGAGCCACCTATCCTGCCTTGACAAACTTCAAGACCTGCTTTGAAACCTAGTAGGTGAATTCCCTTTTCTCCTACCTGCAATCTCTTTCCCACTAAAGATATGTTGGGAGCTTGTTTTTGCTCAGTCACTATTTTCATGGCAAGTGCTCGTCTGAGCTTCAATCTATGCCTCCCCTTCTGCTAAACTTTCAGAAAAAGGCACTCATCTAACAACAACCACTATCAAAAATTTCCCCCTACTCTTTATCTGTGCCTAAATCTAAACGAAAATTCCATGGAGAAAGCTTCTTTCTTGGAACTACCGACCTGTGGAGCAGTGTTCCACTGGCCTGCTTTCCAACTAAAAATAAATTTTGTAGACTTTTATAAAAATTTGTGGTTGTGTTTACTTAATATTTCTCAGTGGAAGGCTTATCAAAAATATATTTTTACATTTTTTAAGCTTTTCTCCACATTTTGTTTGATTTATTAATATTTACAATATTTCATACAATATTCTTCAGATTTCTTTTGTGATAATACAAATCTGTTGTGATAATATAAACCTTCCTCTAAATTTCAAACTGAACCATGTATACACTTCTCAATATTGGCGCTCGGATTAAAGTGTACCAACAATTTTACTCTCGGTCAGAAGTCCATTTCAATGCAGAAAATTTTTTTTTTTTTTTTTTGTCTCAATTCAGAGTTTCTCTTTTGTGGATGAAACAAAGACTGTTGGATATGCATAACTAAAACTTGATAGGCAAGTCAGGCATAATGAAGTTTAAAATAAATGAGATACAAAATCTTAACGTGAATCTCGCGTGACCAAACGCACTGTTCCGAGACTTAAGAAACTACCGTAGAAACATCAAACGGCTAATTCTCTGCTTCAACAACAACATGGCAAAAACAAAAAAAAATACTGAAGATGAAGGTTTCCTTCGAAATATATTTATGAACTTTAACATAAATTTCAAACAAAATAAATATCTGTTTATTTTGTAACCATGCTTTGTTTTGGCTTCAAACGTATTCAAACTTATTTAATTCAAATTCAACCAGCACTTCTAAGGAATAAAATCATAACGATAATGAAGTTTATTTGTACGAAATATGGGTTGAAAGGATTGTGAATTTTCTTATTGACTTCATGAGTACCTATTTACTATGCCTCCCCACGGGACAGTTAGACACCAGGGTCGTTTTTAACGTGGAGAAAAGGTACAAAAATAAAAATTGTCTCAGTCGTGAAGGATTTCTCCTCCACCAAAAGAGAACAAGAAATAGAAGTGCAGCATCTGAAGAACAGTTACTACACTTTGATCTTGTCCCGAAGGCCATTGTATTGTCTTCATGAGTAACATGTTTTTATCCCCAATCGTCCTATAGAATGATTCAGGAGGAATAAGTTAGTTATGATCCAAGGGAGATAACTTCCTGATAATTCTTATCGGACGTTAACAATTTACTCAGTTATAAAGTCTTTCCTTGTGTTTCTTTTTCTCCTTCCTCAAATTCATTCCAAGGACTTTGCGGCTTTCAAAAAAAAAAAAAAACTCCCACCCCTTCTCTCTCTCTTTCTCTTGCCACTCTCTCTCTCTCTCTCATTTCATATATTTATAAATGTTGGAAATTATTTCTGACAGTGTATTATGTCTCCAGCTGCCTTTTTTGTTGATACTCATGTTTGTACAGCTAATAGTAAATAGACAGTTTAGTCCACGTGGCTGGGAATAAACAAAGAAAACCACAAAGTAAAAAATGAGACTTGAGTAAAAAATGGGGATTCAAAGCTTCAGTGATGAGTTGCTTGTATAAATTCAGCTTTCTCTAACCATTCAGTTTGTTAGTCATGTGGTTAAAATGAACACATTGTTAGGTGGTCATTCTCATGTGTATTTCAAGGTTATGAGCTAAATTGTCCATTTCTTAGATGGTCTTAGTTATGCAAACATGAGTTTCAGCAAAAGAGTCATGTGATGTGTGCACACTGAAGTGTTGCATATTCTCTCAGAATCCCTGTATCATTAAAAATGATCATTTTTTAAATAACTCCTGATAACCTGGTTAACAAGTCATTGATGCTGTTCCTAAATATTTTAAAATGGCATTCAATTTTTTTTTTTTTTTTTTTTTTTTTTTTTGCTACATGTAGATAGCCATTGTGCATGCTATCACATAACTTTGCAATTCTTGGCAAACTCATTCACGGGTTCTTGTTCACTTTAGAATTGGTTCTTCATTCATAAAAAACTATCCAACATTTTTTTGCCAAAACTAATTTTTAAGCTGCATGGCAAGTTTTTTTTTCTTCCAAGTAGAATTCATGTTGATAACATTTTAGAAATTTTAGATTTGACTTGCTGATGTTATCTTTTTGTTTTCCAAATAAGATTGTATTAAATGTAATTGTTAATGTGTAATTTTGTGTCTCATCGATCTGAAGAATGGCTTTTTTATTTCCTTTTTCCTTTTTTTTTTTTTTTTTTTTTTTTTTTTTTCCGAAATTATGATTATGGATAATTAATGAAAAACGATTATGAAAGAACACAAGTTATGATGCACAAACTTGTGGGTGTGTGTCTATATATATACTATATACACACACACATAAGTGTGTGTGTATATATATATATATATATATATATATATATATATATATAATTGTAGAGAAGTTCAGAAAAATTGGTACCGTTGGTTGATTTGCTGATCTTTACACTGATATATATCTATATATATATATATATATATATATATATATATATATATTTCCCCCCAATAACTTTTATTGATTGATCTTCAGTATTTAATTTTGTGTATCCAACACCTGAAAATGGCTTCTTTTTTTTTATGTAAATATGATTAACAAAAAATGAATACGAAAAATTATCTTATGCCGCAAATAATCAAATACAACAAAGAAATCAAAGAAAAACCAGAAGTTGTTTCCGTTCATCAACCTTACATCTTTATTGCTCTATCAGCTGAAACGTAGTACGAATAAAAATACCTAAGATAAGAACAGTATCAATCTTTTACTTTCAAGAATTCTTAAACAACTGTAATATTGATAAGCTGCCATTTTTGCTGCCTTTAATTTATTTGCGGCAATTTTTATTTGGTTTTGACAGATTTTTAAGGGAGTTTCTTTTAATAAAATTTGTTCTGTTCAAAAAATAAAATAATTGACTCTTCCGAAAAAAAAAAAAAAAAAAAAATTGTTTAAAACATTTTTTTTAACTGATTTTCCTCTTTAACTCAGATGATCTATATTTATCCTTAATATTTTTTTTTTTTTTTTTTTTTTTAATTTTAATGCTTTCCTTTTTCTTTTTTTTTTTTATTTGTCTATAAGTTGATAATCTTAATGATATTTAAAAAAATCCTTACAGAAAAAAAGAAAGCTAAAATTTTTACAGGGTTCTGTTCTTGTGGATTACTTAGAAATGGTGGCGCATAGAGGCTCTGGACCATTTTTATTGTCTTTCACAAAACATTTTATGCATACGATTTAATTTTTTTTTTTTATCTCCACTTGGACGTAAGGGACTACTATTTGGGACCATGTTTAGAGATGATGCGTGAGATGTTGGTTTACATTATATTTGAACTTTTGCATGTCAGTACAATCAGAGAAACAGGTAGTAGGTAGGGAATTCCAAGGTTTATCAGTCCAAGGGAAGAAACTATTACAGCAGAAAGCTTCCTAGCATTTAAGGACCTCCACAGTGAAGGGGTGAAAATTTGTTGGTAAGTAGGTTTGTTGGAGGTTTTAATGAAAATAGGATATACTTGAATGTTTAATGAGATTTATGCTCTTATAGTCCCGTTAGGGATGCAGTTAGATGCTAAAAAAAAACTTCCATTGTCTTACTCGGTAAATTTTACATAAAAATACATTTTTAGATTTCATGTACATTTTCTAACCTTTCTTTCTATAGGGAACACACATTGAGTTTTATATATAGATTTGTCACAGATTGTCAGTTGATAAAATATGCTCTTTTGTTGGTTTCTTTGAAAATGGTTGTTGCAGACATTGATAAATGTGTTTGTCAGTTTTGTCAAGTGCTTTCCAAAATCTCTGAAATAAGTTGGTTGACAAAAAAATAAATTAAATTGGAAGTATTCATAATGAACAATATTATGTTCACAACAAAAATATTTCTACTTTGTAAAATTTATCACGATTCATACTGCCTTTTTCGGTATTCAAAATTTGTCGTTTTATTTTTCTAAAAAAAAAAAAGACATACAATGGACCATAATGCACTAGCAATACATTCTTGTATCAGTAAAAGTCTCAACAAGACATGTCCACCATTTTGAAAATGACAAAATGACTTAAAAAATCAGATAATTTTATTTTATTATATGATGCAGTATCAGTAAAAATTGGGTATTTATGCAGAATAAGGACCTTATCATCGTTTGAATTTTCTAGGCAATTTGCATAAAATGCATGCAGGAAGGTGTTAAAATGTTGAACCAGTGAAATCACAGCAGCCAATGGCATTTAAGAAAACATTTACTAACATTGGTTTATTATATAGTCTTCATCTGAACAAAAAGAATCAGAAAAACAAAAATATTAAAAAAATTAAAAAAAATATTTTGTTTGCTATCAGTTGTTTATTAAAAAAAAAAAAAAAAACTTATTCATGAAACTTACCTTACAATGAATGTTTTTTTTCTTGATTTGAATTTTTTTTTTTTTAAACCTAGGTAATAATAGTCCAATAATTATTCATTGTATTTTCCTTGTAATAGCTAAAAAAATACTGTTTTCATTTTTCAATTAATTTTTCATTGAATTAATTTCATGGAAAAAAAAAAATTTCTCATTGAAAAAATTGGCCAGCATTGTGTGAAAAATCTTTCGTTCAGCACATTCCAACATTGTACGTAAATTGCCTAAAATATTCTGACAATGGCATGGTTCTTATTCTGCAAAAATACCAAATATTGCCACCTCCCCCTCCAAACAAAAAAACGCTCATTACTGCAGTTTTATGCAATAAGTTTTGAAATAATGCACAGTGGTAATTTTTAGAATGGCATGTTAAGCGAAAGATGTTGATAAAGTTTTCCTACACTAATAGTCATTGGAAAGAAAATTTAAGAGGTTAATGTAGTTTGCTTGAAGCATTGTTTCATGTGTATATAAAGGAAATTTATTGAAGGCAATAAAATGCCAAGGTGTAACAGATAATAGACACAAACTGAAGCGAATTCAAATATTTAACAGTGGAATAAGCTAAGTACCTCCAACACATGCTATGCATCATGCATGCACGTGATTTCCCATTATCGTGATATTGAGCTAGCGTATAGCTTCATGTAGTTGGATAATTATAAAATACACTTGTCTTGATATATTTCAATATCTGTGATGAGCCAAAACAATTGTTGCCTATAAAATCCTTCACTTTTTTAAATAAACAGTGAGTGTCTGTTCCTGATAAAACCCGACATTATAAGAAATGTTTACAGCTCTAGTGTTGCACTATTGAGCTATCTAAAAGAACTGTCATTTGCTTATATATTTAAATACTTTTATTTTTTTTGCTCACGTTCACCCCAAACAAGGCACATTGCCACTTGGACATAAAGGGCTACTATTTGGGACCATGCCTAGGAAAGATTAACAAGATGCTACCAGATCAGGCTGTCTGAAGATATTGGCTTCCTGAGACGAAATACACCTAACATTGATGCTTTTTGCTTTTCTACTTTTTTATTTGCAGAACTTCATGTTCTGCGAAAACAAAACCAAAAACAAAAAAAACAACCCACCTTTTCCCCCTTTTCCTTCTTCCCATTTCCCCATTCTCTTTCTATCCCCCCCCCACTTCCTGACTGGTTTCTTAACTTAAAATTTACCAAACATTAATACTGTAACTCTTTTCCCTCTCCCATTGCAAAACTCATTCATATTCTGCAAGGCAGGGAACAAAAACGATAAAATCCACTATAAAACAACCAAACCAAACACTACAAACTATCGATTGAAGATAAAAAAAAAATTTGAAGAATAAAAACCATTCTACAAAATAACTTGATGCAACATGAATACTATTTCCACTTTCTGGATTTGGCATTAAATAACCCGAAAAGGGTTGATATGCCATAAAACAAAAACAACCAAACCAAAGATGTTGGTTTACGTTACATTTAAACTTCTGCATATCAGTACAGCCAGGGAAGCAAGTAGCAGGAAGGGAATTCCAAAGTCTAGCTTTTGAGGGAAGAAGCTATTAGAGTAGAAAGCTTTCTAGCATTTAGAAACCTCAAAAATGAAGGGGTGTGATTTTGCTGCTAAGCAGGTTTGTCAGAGTTATGTACGTTGAGGGGGGTACAAGTGCAAAGAGTTCATCAGAACACATTGCATTAAAGTATTTGTAAAACAGGCACAGAAATGCAACATTACAGCGATGGGACAGGGGTTGGGAAAAATATAGAAACCGGAGTACAAAATATTTATATTTTAATATTTATTAAGTTTTAAAAACAGAAATAAATAAAAAAAATAAATAAATAAATCCAGGTCCATTTCAATTATTTCAAAACTGCTCTCGTATATATAAGCTTGAATTTAAGTCGAACACATATATAAAGAAGGGAAATGTTCCTGAAATATCATGCAATACGGAAATTCCATCAGATGCAAATAAGAACATAATGGCATGTTAAAAGTATAAAAATCATGTATATACAGTGAAGGGGTTGGATTTTGCTACTTTTCACAGGTATTTACAAGGTGCCTTCAATAAGTTTCCAGATTTTTTTTCATATGAGCACTTTTATTGATAGTACACACATGAAACTCTAGTTCCCTTCAAAGTAATCTCCTCCGGCTGCAATGCACTTGTACCGTTCCAACAACTTCCAGAAGGCCCCATGAACGTCCCCTTTTCCTTCAGCTTAGGGAATAACCAAAAGACACAGGGAGCAATGTCTGGACTATAAGGAAGTACCGTTCCAACAACTTCCAGGGAGCAATGTCTGGACTATAAGGAAGTACCGTTCCAACAACTTCCAGAAGGCCCCATGAACGTCCCCTTTTGTGAGCGTGTTAATGACCCTCAATTGTCTCATAACAACAGCCTCTTAGGTTTTCCTTCAGCTTAGGGAATAACCAAAAGTCACAGGGAGCAATGTCTGGACTATAAGGAAGGTGAGGACCTGGTCAAATAGTCTGATCTTCTCTAAGCACCCTTGGGACAAACTTCATGCAAATCTTCTGCATCTTCAGTTCCTCGCAAATAATTGTGTGTACAGTTCCCACACTGACATCAAACTATGCACTTATTGTCTATATAGACACACGACGATCCTTATCCATGAAATTCTTTATTTGGCCAATCAACTCTGGTGTTCTCACTTCCTTACTTGTCCCACACCTTTCATAATCCCTCACATACTTTCCGCCTTCTTTGAATCTCTTATGCCACTTAAAAACTGATGTTTGATTCATGCAAGATGGTTCAAAAGCAGTCTGAAGTATTCTATATGTTTTTGTGGTATTTTTTCCAAGTTTATGGAATTTTAATGCATATTGTTTTTCTGAAGTGTCCTCACGTTCAGATTGCATTTTTGAAATTCACCAGTTGTGACAACCAGGCTTTAGTAGGGTGGATTCCAATTCCTGCTGTAGCTGTTTATTTGAACCTAAAATCATAAAATTTGGTCAGTCATCTCATAAGATGTATAGCAATAACATACTGAATTTTCAAGAGTCTACGACAGTTTTAAATGCCTGTACAAAAAAAAGGTCTGGAAACTTATTGAAAGCACCTCCATATTTACTGTATTAATAAAAGGTTAATCCGAATAGCTTATTCCACCATGAAATGTTTTAATTTGCTTCAGTTTGTGTTGATCCGTTAAACACCTTTGCATTGCATTTGCTTTCTATAAATTACCTTCATAAATTAAATTTAGTATTTTGAGTTTGACAAATTTCTTACAGAGGTGAGTAAAATATTTTTGTTTATTTGAAATGTTTGTCGCTTTTATTCGTTTAAACAAAAAGTTGAAGTTTACTGATTTTTTTTTTTTTTGTCTTTTTGTGCATGTGATTATTTCATGCCGTCTTGTCAACTAACCATAAATTATGTATTGTGGAAATAATTTTAGTTTGGAAAATGAACAAAACATACAAAATCTACATGATGTATGTGCATTAATTTATATTTTTTAATTTTTTTTTTTTTTTTTGTTAATAATAAAATTTTGAATTAAGTTTACAATATGAATAAAAAAAATATCTAAATATGAAAGACATGCTGAGTTTTTAATATTTAACATAAAAATTGCTCAGTTGTTTTGAATCCTAAAACTTTTATCAATCCAAGATTGTTTTCATGATTTTTCTGATAATGAATGAGATTTCATTTAGCAAAAAAAAAATCTTGGATTTTTTTTTTTTTTTTTTTTTTTTTTTTTAATTGGTATTTGTTCTGTGTTGATTTTTTTTTTTTTTTTTTTTTTACATTGGAGATCCATTTTTGTGGACATTTCCGTTGTTAGACTTGTAAAATGCTTGTTTAATGTTCAATACAATCTCTTGTTATTTCGATGACATTTTGTTAAGGTTATACTATCATCAACAACACCAGTGTTATTTTTAAAATCATTTTCTTTGTTTATTTTCCTTTCTATTATAATCTTTATGAAGAATAAAAATAACATTTTTGTGTTGCATGCTGGTTGAATGGGTGACGTTTATGCCGGAATATTGCTTTGCCTTTTTTGTTTTGTAATTCTCTCTCTCTCTCTCTCTCTCTCTCTCTCTCTCTCTCTCTCTCTCTCTCTCTCTCTCTCTCTCTCTCTCTCCAATTTTCTATGGAATTGTTAATAAAATTCATCAACTTTGCTGCAATCCAACCATATTTGGTACAAATATAATTTATTCTATATTTGGTACAAATATACTTTATTCTATGTTTGGTTTGTCCACCAAAAATCAATCATGAATGCCCAACAGTCTGTTTTTATCACTGTTTGATGTTTATGCTCCAAATGTGCACTTATGTGTTGCAAGCACATCTGGATAAACTAATTTGGGATGTGATGGCACTCGTCAGTTCAGAAATTATCTGGGGAATATAACCCCACATAGAAATCTGGTGGGAGGTGGGGGTTTCTGGTCCAGTGAGTGTGAAGCTCATTCAGTCACGCTTCCTACTGATAAGATGATCACCAGAATGTCTCTTATATATCATTGAATGACAAAAAAGAAAGAAATAAAAAGACTGTTGGATATTCATAACTAAAACTTGATGGTTAAGTTAGGCATATACTAAATTTATTCTGACTAAAGATAGAGTACTGTTGGCACATACTTTTGCTGCCTTTAGAAAGTACAAAACCAACTTTGAAATCTAGTGGGGATGTCCTCATCTCCACCATAACCAGCCTCTTTCTCACAGAAAAGACATTGCTAATATTTCTCAGTTGCTATTATTTTGAAATAACTCCACAAATATAAATCAAAGTTTATGGTTATTGTCCGATGAGAGTAGAAGTCGATTTAGGATCACGCTTTTCAATGAGATGATCAGTATTTGAATCATTGGATGCCAGTAAAACGAAGACTGTTGGACATTTAAAACTGAAAATTGGTGGACAAGTAAATCATAGACCAAAGTTTATTTGTACTAAGTATGGTTGTATTGTAAAGAAAACTGAATTTTATTAATGATTTCATTTTTTGGGGGGGGATGTGTTGTCTTGTTTAATCGATGGCATTATTATTTTGTGAGCTTTAAAAAAAAATCATATTTTAATGGATCCTTTGCGTGTGTTTTCACTTATTTTTACTTAAAATTGTTTTAGTAAAAACTTAACATGAAATAACGTTGAATAAAAACCAGTCATATATTAAAAATAAGGAGTTACAAAATTTCAGGAAGTCATTGCAAGGAAGATGAGTGTGAATAACTGCTTACAAAGTGAGACAACTCGTATAGTCATCCTTACGTTCTTTTGTTACATTAAAGGTCTTCAAAAATTCATTAGAGATTTCGTACTCCTTGTTCCGTTTTTGCAGCATACTTTTGATTTATTTTCTTTTTGAAAAATATGTCTCTCTCAAATTTATTTTTCTTTTTGAAAAATATGTCTCTCTCAAATTTATTTTTCTTTTTGAAAAATATGTCTCTCTCAAATTTATTTTTCTTTTTGAAAAATATGTCTCTCTCAAATTTATTTTTCGTTTTGAAAAATATGTCTCTCTCAAATTTATTTTTCTTTTTGAAAAATATGTCTCTCTCAAATTTATTTTTCTTTTTGAAAAATATGTCTCTCTCAGATTTATTTTTCTTTTTGAAAAATATGTCTCTCTCAGATTTATTTTTCTTTTTGAAAAATATGTCTCTCTTAGATTTATTTTTCTTTTTGAAAAATATGTCTCTCTCAGATTTATTTTTCTTTTTGAAAAATATGTCTCTCTCAGATTTATTTTTCTTTTTGAAAAATATGTCTCTCTCAGATTTATTTTTCTTTTTAAAAAATATGTCTCTCTCAAATTTATTTTTCTTTTTGAAAAATATGTCTCTCTCAGATTTATTTTTCTTTTTGAAAAATGTCTCTCTCAAATTTATTTTTCTTTTTGAAAAATATGTCTCTCTCAAATTTATCAAAGACATTTTACTATCCCGGTTTTATTTAACACTAAGTCCATATTTACTGATTTCTATATGGAAGATTTTTTGAAAAATGGATATACAAAGATTTATAATTAAAATTGCGACCTTTGTCTGTCTGTGTTTGTTGATAAGTCACATCATTTCAGCATCCTGGTTTTCCATATTGCTAACAGCCTTCTTACACACTTAAATATTAAAATAAATATTATTACTACTAAAAATACAAGCTAATATTACTGTGCTGTTAATATTATTTATATTTATTATAATCTTTATAATAATATTTTGTTGGAAAAATAAATCAAGTTAAAAATGACAACCATTTTGATACACTTAAAATCTGATTTAGAAGCTTTTGTTTTTCTTTAAAATTAAACTAATTTGTTTTTCAATTCAATTAATTGTTTAGTTATATAATTTAAACAATAATGTAATCATTTACATTGATATCTATTATTTTATTCTATTGATTCATGAAAACGAATATTTGCGATTATGAGTTGTCTCCCTTCACTTAAACTTTTCAATAACATAATTCGCATTTCTATATTTGAAAAACAAATTCTTCTTCGTTATAAAAGCGAAATCTGAAAGTTGAAAATTTAGTTTACATGAAAAAAAAAGATGACCACTATTTTATGTTAACATTTATTTTTAGTCAAAGTTATCTACTTAATTGTCATGTCACAATTAGTTTAAAAAAAAAAAGAAAGAAAAGAAATACTGCATTTTTGTATAAAACGTATTTCAACAAATGACGTCTGCCATTAATTAGAATAAAAACGGGGTTACTTCCCTTGACTTCATGCTGTTTATCGAAAATTATTTTCTCCTATCGTTTTTCGTAATTTTTGGATATGTTACTAAATTCGATATGACAGTTAAGTAGATACTGTCGATTTTACTTTAAATTTAATATTTCAGATTTTACTCTGATAACGAAGAAGCATCGAAGACCTATTATGCATAATCAAGTAAATTAACATTTCAACATATAATGATTTCAATTAAAACTCATTCTAATTGTTTTATTTTAGTAGGGATTTTCTTTACTTTTTTTTTATCACCTATTTATATTTACCAGGTGTTGAAAGTAAATTAATTTCTGGTAAATTCAATAATAGCTGTCTTTTCTAAAAAATCTTATGAATTAAAATAGATAAAATACTTGTAATAAATTTTTCTATGCATCTAAAATAAATTGTTTTATTTTCGTATGTTAATATTTATACAGACATACAATGTTCACTACATTGGCATAGAAATGTTTCGATCTTAGTTATTAATAACTGCAGATCAAAAAATTGCCATGCTTGTATAGGGATGTTTGTACATGTCTTTATGAATATTTATTAATATAGATAACTCTATTTATTATTGAGCACTATTTTATAAACCCAATAGAAATTCTTCAAATTTTTATTCTACAAATACATCCTTAACTTTGCCTACTCTATATACAAGGGTCATTCCAAAAATAATACATCCTATTTTTTAACTGGTCCTGGATATGACCTTAAACTATATCCAGTGGTGAGGCCCCAGCTTGTGGGCTTTGGGGAGTGTGGAGCCACCCTTTAATTACCATTGCTCCCAGGTCCACTCTGACCCGGAGTGGTAGTACCTGTTAGGGTCCCAACTATGGGTTAAATAGAAACCGACGTGAAAACAACAAATATATTCTATTAAAAAAAATTTTCTTCCGAATCTTTGGATTCGGCATTAAATAACCCGAAAAGGGTTGATATGCCGTAAAACAAAAACAACCAACCAACCCACAAAGTATATGTGTGTGTGTATATATATAATATATATGTATATGTGTGTGTATATATAATATATATATATATGTATATGTGTGTGTATATATAATATATGCCCCATGGCAAAATATCTTTACTCTTCCAGCGGAACAGTGTGCAAATGAGACAACTGAATGGTTCAAAACTGCTATTGAAGCACATGTTCCCACACGGAAATACTATAGCAAGCCCCACTCTCCCCAATGGTTTACTTCTGCTTGTGCAGCTGCCATTTGTCAAAGGCAGCATGCGTTCCGCAGATTCAACCGACATAAGTCCAGCTCAAATAAACAGAAGTTTATAGAAGCTAGAAATAATTGTAAGAGAGTGATAGACACAGCTAAGACAGATTACTCTGAAACCACCAGAAAGCGTATCGAAGCACAGAAATTAGGAACCCGGGATTTTT
>NC_136483.1:201102240-201104740 GCF_053919585.1 Euprymna scolopes
GGTTAAAATTGGAGTCAAAGTTTAAAAATTTTGACCTCTGCTGTCTCTACCAAATTACTCAGCCAATTTTTTGGTCTGAACATTTGAAATTTTACATAGGCATAGGGAAAGCTTTTTAATTGGTTTTTGACTGAAATTTTGGTTGCCAAGGGGTCAAAGTTCAAAAGATTTGACCTTTGCAGTTTCTAACAAACTATTCAACCAATTTTTGGTCTAAACATTTGAAATTTTACATAAAGGGTATTCAGACATGCAGCAAGCTTTTTGATGAGTTTTTCGGCGAAAATTTGGCTGCCAAGAGGTCAAAGTTGAGAGAGTTGACCTTTGCAGACTCTACCAAACTCCTCCACCAATTTTGGGTTTAAACACTTGAAATTTTAGATGAAGGTTACCTGAACATGATCAAACTTTTTAATATATATATATATATATATATATATATATATATACACACACACACACACAGATATTTAGAAGAAATTTGATCACAGTACGAAGTTATGTGGTTGGAGTCTAATATATATATAAAGTTGGTAATTATTTCTTTTCCACAATGAGAAATGTGACACAAGGGTCAAAAAGTCGGATTGAAAAGTCAACATCCCTAAAGAGGAGCACTGTGATGCACGTAAAATCCCTGGACAGCCCCATCAACATTCCTCGATAGGGGTTCCTCATTTGATTATCAATAAACTAACCTTTTCTCAGAGAGAAGATAAAGCTTGGAAGGGTGGATGAGCATCATACCGCAATCAACAGAGAAAAGGCTATTTCAGAAATGGCGTAGACTTTGTTGATTTTGATGTCAAGATAAAAAACCCAGCAGCAAAGATGTACGTAAATAATAATGATTAGCAAGTCGTGGTGAAATTGCTTTTTTGGCAAAGGAAACCATTGGTATGACAGAATTCAATATTTAACTTGTTTAATAAATAAAACGATGGCGAGAACCTATATTTAGACGTGATGTAAAATATTTTTCAAACTGAAAGAAATCGAACTTGCGCTTGGCATGTAATAATAACCGCAACTAATCAATTCTAACTTTTTTTCGACAGTGCAAACGCGTGAGCATGCAAAATCGACCTCTTCCAGCATTGCCTTCTGAAACGAATGGCGTCACTAACTCTAGTGCTCAACAACCCTCCTCCTCGTTGCAGAGCTGGAGTTCTTCGGATGACGACAACCAATCTCCTTCGAGTTCTCACGTGTCGCTGAGGCAGAATGCCCAGGCATACAACCCCCGCCGACGCGAGGGTTCACCAAAAGGAAAAGCGCAGAGACCACTGAGCGGGATGGGATTCGATAGCAGAAAGACGGCCAATGGCTACAGCCGAGCACTATCATACGATGCCTCTTACTATGGCCATCGGTCAAGCATGCATTGTCATCAGACCTCACCGCTCGTGAAGCAGCAGAGTTTTCCGGAATCGGATAGCGGTTCGTTGGAGCAGCAGATTCTGGCGGAAGACGCCAGGCCACGTGAACATCGTCACCTCTACTCGAGTGGCAGTGCAGGTGACATCCTTGATCAGGTGAGCCAAGCCTGCGAACAGATGTCGCCACTGCACCAACAGCCAAGACGGAACAGTCAACATTTACCCATCTCTCCGACGTCAGTGCCACGTTACCAAAACGACAGCCCGTTTAATTATCAGGGATACTATGATAATTCCTTGCCAAGTTCTCCATCTAGGTAAGTCCATTTTACTTGCATTCTTCATTTTTTTTTTTTAATTTTTTTTTTTTTATTTAAGAAGAAACCTTTCAAATAAAGGTTTATAATTCCAGACATTTTCTATAAATTAGAGAAAAACTATGTCTCGATCATATGGAATTTCCACAATTATCTTCACGTATTCATCTTTTTGTTGACTGTTATCCCCATCTTCATTGTTGTTGTGGCTTCAACACGTTTCAACCAACTTATCCTCTGGTCTTCTTAATGTGGTTAACCATAACGGGATAGGATTGCTGAATCTCATAACTGTATCCCTCAGTAATTACTGCCTTCCATAGTTGTTGTCGTCTCACCATGTTTTGGCCAACTAATCCTCTGTCCAGCTTTGGGTAAAATTGAAACTGCCATTTGCAGACAATGCTCACCTGGAACCTTTGGCGCCTGTGGTACAGTGGATAAAGGTGTTGGGAGTCTCTACAGTTCCAGGTGAGCTGAAGATAGCGGTTTCAATCCTACCCAAAGCAAGCCAAAACGTGGTGAAACAGCAACAACACCAACTATGGAAGGCAGTAATTACTGAGGATGCTGCTACAAAACTCGGCATTCCTATCCCGTCACTGTCAACCACCTGAAGAATGCCAGATAAGTTGGCCAAAAACTTGGTGAAATAACAACTATGAAGATGCGGATAAATCTGAAAAAAAAAAAAAAATTATGAAACCTCATCTCAAAGGATTAAAAAAAAAAATCATTTTTACATAAAAATAAAAAATAAATAAAAATATCTTAACGTACTTAATGGTAAAAATTTCTTAAATT
>NC_136483.1:201109740-201242240 GCF_053919585.1 Euprymna scolopes
CTGTTGTGGTCCTGTTTAGAGCGTTACAATATTAAGATGAAAGAGTCCTGGTGTTCACTGCGAGCGGTTGAACTACATGTATGCTCTCTGTTTGACAGCAGAACTGTTTGGCTGACATAGTGCCAGACAAATCCATACTATCATAGATAGAGGGGTGTTAACTACCCCAGAACCCCCCCCCACCAAAGATTTATTTCCTCACAATATAGTTTTTCTTTCTCAGGTTGACCTCCAAGGGGTTCATCAGTTTCCTTTTTTAACCGGAATGACGTATTTCGGTATTAGTTTGAGGGGTTTCCAGGTCAAATGTGTTATACAGTAGACCGAACATCTCTTCTTCTAGTGAGGTTTCACTTAACTCATTCGAAGTGCATTTGCGTAATTGGTTCAAGTGTTTCTTATGCATGGAATGTGGTCCTTCCACCATGTAGACCATGGGACCGATCCTGTTATTGATTGTTCCAGAAAGTATTATCATCTTTGTGCATCTGGAAGAATATTTTTTCTCCCAGCACGTAATTCTTCTTGGGAACAGTTGTCTTTGTGGGTTTTATCTTTTTTTGGCAATAGTTTGTCAAAGACTGGCCATATTTTTCTTATAAACATCACTTCCGCCGGAGACATCTGGGATGGTGTATTCTCGTTAGGCGTTATGCAGTACACCTGATAAAATTGTTGCAAGGCTTTTTCGGATGGAGTGTCCTTTGCCTTCTTAAAAGCCCTCTTTAAGGTGTCCACAAATCTTTCAGCATGTCCATTTGATCCTGGGTGGTAAGTCGGAGATGTGATGTGGTCCATTTAAAAATCCTCCATAAACTCTTAAAATCCTCAGATGTAAACTGAGTGCCATTATCTGACACAAAACAGTCGACCGTGCAAATAACTCATAAAGAGTTTTAATAATGAAGTCTGTAGTTGGACTTTTGTACCTAACGACTTCAGGTCTCTTAAGCTGTCCACTACTATGAGCTAGTACTGTCTATCCAGTCCTCCTACGTAGTGCCGGAATAAAATATACTGAATTTTAACAAGCTGATGGAGTTGTTTTTGCATGAAAAATAAATATGTGGATCTTGGTATGTAATGATACTGTAATTCTTTTATATATGCTCTGTTATATTTAACATATATTGAGCTTCTAAACAAAAATGATTGGTATACATGAAGAGTGAAATATAATTGAAAAAAAAATCATATTTTACCAAAACAATATATATATGTATATAACTTTTTAATTTACTCACATAGAATTAATATACGAAAGTATAAATTTATGCATAAACTTTAAGTATTTACTTCAAAAGTGCTCAATACGTAGGTAGAGCTAGTTAGTAATTTATAAAATATATATGGCGATTAAGCTACACTGAATATTCGGCATTTCGTCCCCTCTAGGATTCTTCAGGCTTATGCACGAATTTTGTGGTTGTCTGTCGTTTTTATATACACACCTTCTATTGAGATTTTAGTTAGCCAATCAGCTTTCTAGTTTCCACCGTGCTCTTCCTATCAGCCAATGAACATTCACTTACAGGTCAAAGACCCATTTGACCTCTGGTTGACCTGATTCTTTGTGTGTGCTCTATTTAGCCTGGATATCGAGTGTCTTGACTATATACATATATATATATATGTACATACATATATATATATACATATGTATGTATATTTATATATATATATACATATATATATATATATGTACATACATATATATATATACATACATATATATGTATGTATATTTATATGTACATATATATATATATATATATATATATATATACATATATATGTATGTATGATAGTTTATGCATATGCATGTTTATTTATTTTATTTATTTATTTTCTATTGTTTTTGTTAGTTTTAAAGTTATTTTGTATCTCTATCCTAGAGTAAATTTTATCCTGTGAACACAGTTGTTCGCTATTTCTCTCCTACAGTTTAATAGAAGGGCGCGGTGGAGAGGTGCGTGTATAAAAACGACAGACAACCACAAAATTCGCACATAAGCCTGAAGAACCCTAGAGTGGATGAAACACGGAATATTCAGTGGAGCTTAATCGCCATATATATTTTATAAATTATATATATGGTAGCTAAATGATTAACATCACTCACTGAACATATAGGTGTGCTCATTACGAATTCAATTCGTTCCAGAGAAACACTTTTATACAAACACTTGACCTTGTATCTAACCTCTAGAATAGGAGGTAAATGAAATAATAAATATATATATATATATATATATATATTAAGATCTATATTTCAAGATGTTGCCCATCTCACCGTTTATTTCTTTCAGCATGTTAAAATGTTAAATTCTTGACAGCGCCTGTTTCGTAGTGCAGAAACAATCATATAATTATGTCAATTGTTGAATAGTTTTCGCCTTGCCCCAACAGAAGAATAAAAATTGATTAACTTTAAAAGAAAATAAAAATAATTTGGGCATAATTACATAAATCTGAAAAAAATCGGAAGATTAGTTGCAATTGTGTTTTATGATATTTGTGCCATCTTTGATATATACACACACATACACGCGCACAGAAACATTTGCATGTCATTAAACTACGAATGAGAAAGGCAGGTTAAATTTCAGGTGTGGGACGTTAATCTGTTCACTTTTTCTTTCCTACTGTTAAACTATTCCTACATTCACTTTAGTTAAAAGTAAAATAGCAAACCATGTTCGGTGAATCATGGACGATTGTGTTTGAATATGTAAATAAATTTAAAAGGGTTGATATGCCGTTAAAGAAACTAAATCACTTCCTTTTTATTCAACTCTTTCTCTCGCGCATTTCCATTCTTCCTTCCTTCCCCTTTTGTCTTTCGTCTTTCTTTCCCTCCTCTTCCTCCTCTCCTTTCTTCTAAATAGTTTCCAACATCAAATATTAGTCTATCAATAAATCCATAGTCCAACAACAAAATTGTTTTTCTTGTAACACAATTCACGCATGAGAATTAATCAGATGGATCAAATTTTCAGCAGAAAATCCCAGCTCAAAATTCGATAACTCTTAGCTGATCAACATATTGATCCATCCTCACGGTTTCAAATGGTTGTCAATATTCATTCGTTTGCTGATTCATTGATGGTGTTTTTCTTTTTTAAGGTCCTCTAGCTCATCCTGCTTGACCAATAATGGAGTGTGAGATCCACATTTTCTTTTTTTGTTGTTTGAAAGCTATAGATTTCAGAGTTTCCTTCTCCTAGATATGTTGCTCTATGACAGTTCGAGTCCAGTCTGTTGTACTATTTCATTCACAATCGTCAAGAGACAAATTCGCATCTTTTTCACGACTGAAAATAATGGGAGGAATTAAATACGGTTCGCTGAGTCAGCAATCTATGACACTGACCACTAAACGACCGCTACTTCCTCCTCCTCATCAGTAGCAGAGAAGTGACAGTAGCTAACGACACAAACTAACAACCTGGGTGTGCTAAGTTCGAATCCAATTTGCTCCACAGAAACAATGTCACGTCATATGGTACTCAATGTATTTCTAGAAATAATTTTAACTAGAAAGATATCAGGGAAACAAATGCCAACAATCGAATCATTTAATTCATTCGAAATGAATGACAGTAACAAACATGGGTAGAATTTTGTTTTGTTTTCATTATTTTTATTTGTTTTATTATTGTTTGTTTTATTATTGTTTTATTATTAATATGTAAAATTTAAGAAAAAAATCGTTGTAGAAGAGACTTCAAATTTGTCTGGTTTTTATTTTGTTTGTATTTTTTTCTCAACCTCGAATGATGGAAAAAAACATTTCGGTTGAGTTAATTCGTTTCTTTTATGAAAAAAAAAACTAAGAAAATAATCTTTTGTGTTTGGCTTTATCAGTAATTTCTTTTTTCTTGTTTATATCTTAACCTTTGGGTTTTTTTTTGGGGGGGGGGGTTGTTTGTTTGTTTGTTTTTTTTTGCGTAGGAGGGGCTTCTTAGCAGAAAAATGTCTTCAGTTTTGTTCCATTCTGAAATCCATGTCCATTCTCTTTTTCTCGCTCTGAACACCAAAATCACTACCGAACAAAAAATGGTCGGAGTTGTAAATAAAGACATTCGTTAAAAGTCGCAAATATAAAAAAGTAGAAGCATTATTCATACAATCTTTATTTGAAATTTTATAACAAAATTATAATCGTTATAATAAAAATATGTTCATGAACTGTTTCTTTTTTTAATCAAGCATCAGGTGTTGATTTCTTTTTTACATCAGACATAAAAATATAACTGTTATAAAAAATATTTATGAACTTTTTTTTGTTCCCCCCCCCCGAGATTTTGAACTTTTTTTATTATTAAAAAGATAAACAGTTCATGAACATATTATTGGAAGAAACGGTTCATAAATATTTTTGTAACAGTTCTATTTTTAAGTTTTATGTGAAAAAAAAAAAAAAATTACCAACTTCTGATGTTTAATCAAAAAATAAAACATTAAAAGATAATTTTGTTATAAAATTTCAAATAAAGTTTGAATAAAATTTCTATTTTTATATTTGATTTAAAAACAAAAAAAAAGTTACATGATATACAGTGTTGTTGTTGGTCATCCGTACCTTAAAATTTGTTTGACGTCACTTCCGCCGAATGGCTTTGTAAACAAAGAAGTGCGACTCTTAACCTAAACCTAAATAAGCTACAATTTGTGCCGAAAGGTACATTGGGGGTGCGTGAAGGGCATTCATCATCATTAACTTTTTTTTTACTCCATATGAATTGCTTCTGGTGTCATGGTGGGTTTTATTCATTCCTGGGCAATGCTGAATATCCCTTTTGTAATCTATATTTTTATAAAGTAATAGGGTTCGTGTGTTTCTGTCTGTGAGCTCTCCATCATCAACGAAATATAAAGGAGGTAAGAGGGTAGATCTCTCCTGGTAGAGAAACATTAGAACCCATTTTAGGATGTTTCTGTTATAGGAGACATAAGAATTCATGCCTAATTTCTTTATATACTAGTCTACAAACCACCCCCATATCGAATGACTTATGCTCATTTGCATATCACATTATATTAAATCTCTTTAACTAATTACCTCCACCTTATTACATATTGGAAATATTCTAATCATTTCAACTGTACTATTTACAAAATCTATTTAACATTTAATTATTTAATATATTTTCATTTAATTTTATATTCGATTTATTTCACTTTACGTATATTATCAAAACAATTCATTGGCGAGCAAAGCTTTATGTTTTGGGATTGTATTGAAAATGTAATGGAAATTTCAATTTCGTTCCGTTTTAATCTTTTATATTTTACTTGCCAATATAATTGAAAGAATACAATTCAACTATCGTAATTTTATATAAATAAACAAAAACAAATATTTTAAAATAAAACTTTATTAAAAAAGAAATAATTTTATTTTTAAATGAAAAAAATCAATTTAGTAAAATAATTGTATTAAACACCTCCAGCCTTGTCAGCAAACCTGTAAACCTATAAAAGTTAACATTTCGAATGTAAACAGTGATTTTTCGATTTTGTTAGCGCTTGCCGCAATTAAACACAATTAAAACGGAACTAACTTTATTTCCATTCTATTTTTTAAACAACCCCCAAAACATAACGCTCTCTTCCAGTTATAGCCAATTTTTTTTTAATTAAATAAAACAGGTCAAAATAAACAGATAAGCGCATTTTCTTTTACATTTTTCTTACAACCATTGTCATTTAACCAACTGCAGGATACCGTTACTTTTGTGGGGTTGTTTTGAAAATGGCACGGAGATTATAATTTCGTTCCAATTTAATCTTTCTGGTCGAGCCTATTTCGAAAGCCTGTTTATCATAGATTTGAACTACAAATAATTTATTACATTTTGATTATTACTATCTTAAGACTTAAAGCTTATATTTATTTCATTTTTCTATTTATATATTGAATTAGTTATTTCCAGTCTTATTTAAACTTAGTGCTTTCTTTAAACCGGATGAACCTTTTATAAAAATATGAGTTTAACGTAAAGAACACGAACAAGGTTTTATTCAACTGAATTTCTTCCAGTTTACTAACAAAATATATAAATTTAAAAGAGATATAAATAATAAAATAAAAAGGTTATGTAATTTAAAAGAAATACACGTACTCACAAAAGCAGAACTTTTTTTACACATTTTTTTATTTAAAACCATAACAATGAGACTAACAATTACCTAGATCTTAGTAATTATTTGTTTTAATTGTACTGTTTACTTAGTTAACCTAAGTTGGTATTACATTTATTTTACATTTACTTTTTTTTTAATTATTACTTTTAGACTGTGACGTTTACACCCGGAAGTAATGAGTCACACGTAGGTCGCTTTTATTCATTCCTTTTGGTCAAGATCAAAGTGTAGTATCTGTTCTTCAGATGCTGCACTTCATTTTCTTGTTCTCTTTCGGTGGAGGAGAAATACTTCACGACTGAGACAATTTTTATTTTTGTACCTTTTCTCCACGTTAAAAAACGACCCTGGTGTCTAACTCTGTCCCGTGGGGGAGGCATAGTAAATAGGTACAATATAATTGTTTATAATTGTACTATTCAGAAATATTATTTATAGTTCGTCCATTTCAGTTAGTATACATTTCCTTTACGCTTAATTAATTTACAATCATTAATATCGTTAAACAATTCCGTTTAAAACCGAAATTATGCCACCCAAACGAAGTAGAAACGAAAGTGAGGAAGAAAGAATGGAAAGATTGGAAGCTAATAGACTAAGAGTTGCTGCAATTCGCTCCAATGAAAACAATTCAGATAGAGAAAGACGTCTAGAACTTAACAGGATACGTCAAAGAGAAAGGAGAGCAAGACTGTCAGATTTGGAAAGAGAAACCCAACGTGAAGCTGACAGAACTAGACATGCTGTAAGGCGGTTAAATGCATCACAAGATGAAATTCAAGAAAGGCAAAGATATGCACTGGAAAGAGAAGCAATATTACGATCGAATGAATTATATGAGGTAAGTAGACGTACACAAGGTGAGTTGAGAGTGGCTCAACGACATCAGAATGAATCGGAAACCCAACGAAGCTTTCGCCTATACCAAGGGCAACAACGAGAGGCTGCATGGAGAGAGAGTATGACTTTGCCCCAGCAATTGACAGAAAACGAGGCAGCTAGACAACGAATGACTGCTTTGAGACACCATGAAATAGAACACTGCAATAGAAAAGGATTGCTCTACAACAAAAATGACTCTCTCACTACAGCTGATATAGGAAAAATGGACAAAGTATGTCAACATTGCTCAGCTGTAAAATTTAAAGGAGAAACCCCTGGTTGTTGTTCTTCTGGCAAAGTTGTGCTTGATAACTTTCCACCACTGCCTCAGTTGCTTCAAGATTTGCTCTCCGGCAATGGTCCCATCTCTAAAGATTTTCTGCAAAATCTACGCAGTTATAACAATTGTTTTGCAATGACATCATTTGGTCACAAAATTGCGGCAGTACATGGGTGGAATCCTTCTTTTAGAATTCGAGGCCAGGTTTGCCACCAGATTGGGAGTCTTTTACCACCTGAAGATGAAACAGCAAAGTTTATTCAAGTCTACTTCTTGGATAGTCTGGAAGAGGAACTACATAATCGGGGACGTGACAGTAGACTCAATAGAGACATTCTCCAAAGTCTGACTGAATTTTTACATGAGAACAACAGCTTTATTTGTCAGCTGAAAACAACAAAGGAGAGGATTGAAGAAGAACACTTGGTAGAACATAAAGTTGTCATAAGGGAAGACCGAAGGCCGCAAGAAGAGCATCCACGGCGATTCAATGCTCCAACAACAATGTATGAGATTGGAATATTAATGGAGAATGAACCAACAGCTAACCGGGATATTGTCTTGCGTTTTAGAAATGATACATTAAAATGGATCTCCGAACTACATCCCCTCTACGATACTTTAATGTACCCGTTAATGTACCCCTATGGTTCTCCATCTTACAACATCTACATGAAGGCATCCAATGGGCGAAAAGTTACCCAACAGCAATTTTATTCGTACCATTTAATGACTCGGCCTGGAAACTATTTTCTCTGGTACCGAAGGCTATTTCAACAATGGCTGGTGGATGTGTACTGCAAGATTGAAACAGAATGTTTACAGTTCCTGAGGCGTGAGCAACAGACCCTGAGAGCTGACAATTATAGCAACTTGAGAGATTCAATTCTTAGGGAGGATGGGAATCCAGAACAGTTTGGTCAACGAGTTGTACTTCCGGCAACTTATACAGGAGGCCCTCGATACATGTTTGAGCGTCAAAGTGATGCCATGGCATATGTTCGGCGAATGGGCCGAGCCGACCTCTTCATCACGTTCACAACAAATCCAAAGTGGACAGAAATTACAGAAAATTGTCTTCAAGGGCAAGACCCTCAGGATCGTCCAGATATTGTTGCCAGGGTTTTCAGGCAGAAGCTAAAAAAGTTACTTGAATTTATTAAAAAGGGAGGATTTGGCAGGTTGAGGGCTTTCCTGTACAGTATTGAATATCAAAAAAGAGGACTGCCGCATGCACACATCCTCACCTGGCAGGCCCCAGAGGACAAACTTCTACCAGAAAAAATGGATCTCTGCATATCTGCAGAGATCCCTGACAAAGAGGAAGATCCTGATCTTCATGCTAAAGTGATGGCACATATGGTGCATGGACCTTGTGGACCATTTAATCCAAATTGTCCATGTATGATTGACAACAAATGTTCCAAAAAATACCCAAAAGAATTTCTTCAGTGTACCAAGCAAGGCCAAGACTCTTACCCCAAGTACAGGCGAAGAAAACCAGAAGATGGAGGCCAGACTGGTACAATAAGGATGAAGAGAAATGGTCGGTATGTTAATCAAGAAATAACAAACCAGTGGATTGTTCCGTACAACAAGGTCCTCCTTCAGCAGTTCAACGCTCACATTAACGTAGCTGATACTGCTCTGGAACGAGCCCAAGGTCCACCGCCTGCCACAACTTTGACAGCATTTTTTCAACTCTGCCATGAGGATGACTTTGCAAGGGGTCTCAAATACGTAGAAGTCCCTGAGTTTTACACTTGGAACAAATCGACAAAGAAATGGATGAGAAGAATGCGTGGGGTACAAGTTGAAGGTACTGAAAATGATGATGTATGGAAGGCACCATGCATTGGGAGAATCTACACGATTAGTCCAAAAGCAGGGGAGTGTTATTTCTTACGCCTGTTGCTCAATGAGGTTGCTGGTCCAACTTCATTTCAAAATTTGCGAGCATACAATGGTCAGGTGTTTGAAACATACAGAGCAGCGTGCCTTGCTCGAGGCCTTCTAGAAAATGACCATCACTTGCATCAAGCAGTAGGAGAGGCAAGTGCCACTCAATCACCTTCAAATTTGCGAAGCCTATTTGTGATAATTTTAACAGCCTGTGAGCCAAGAAATCCTCTTGAGATCTGGATGGCTTTTCGTGATGTAATATCTGAAGACATTCTTCACAGATACAGGCAAGAAGTTAACAATCCAGAAGCAGATTTTAATGAGGACATCTACAATAAAACTCTTTGTCTAATTGAAGAAAAAGTTCTCCTTATGTGCGGTCAACCATTGGCAAGCTATGGATTACCTGCACCAATGCAAGGGAGAGATGAAAGACTCGCGAGAGAGTATCAACGTGAAGTTACTTATAATCTTGAAGAACTTCCCTACAAGCAGAAAATATGCAAGAAAAACTGACCGATTCTCAAAGAGAAGTTTACAATTCATTCATGGCAATGTTGGAAGCACAAGGTGAAATGAACAAAAACATGATGTTTCTTGATGCTCCAGGTGGTACGGGCAAGACTTTTGTAATCAATTTGATCCTTGCAAAGATTAGATCCATGAGAAAGATTGTGCTTGCAACAGCATTCAGTGGCATTGCTGCTACTCTACTACAAGGTGGCCGCACTCTTCACAGCACTTTTAAAGTACCCTTGGATACTCATCGAATGGATCAGCCAGTTTGCAAAATTACTGGTAACTCAGCCTTGGCAAATGTAATTAGAGACACCTCTGCAATCATTGTAGACGAAGCCCCAATGACGCACAAGAGTGCTTATGAAGCAATTGACCGAACACTGCAAGACATCACAGGAAACAAGAATCCCATGGGTGGCATTCCAACCTTATTTTGCGGTGATTTCCGTCAAATCCTCCCAGTGGTTAAAAATGGCACAAGGGCTAACATTGTCAATGCAAGTTTGAAACAATCCTATCTCTGGAGGCACGTTATAGTGAAGAGACTGACTACTAATATGAGAGCCTATATCTCTGATAACACAGCTGCAGCAGACTTCTCAAAATTGCTTCTCCAAATCGGTAATGGTCAGTTTCCTATCACTTCTTCACCTGACACAATTAAGATTCCAACTGCGCTTGGTAAATGTGTCGGTAATCAGAAGCAACTGAAAGACAAAGTGTACCCAGACCTGCAAAACAATGGAAAATCACCGGATTGGCTTGCTGAGAGGGCTATTATTTCGCCATTAAACAGCAATGTGAATCATTTGAACAATTCAATAATGGATGAATTTCCAGGAGACACAAAGCAATACAAGTCAGTTGATTCGGCTACTAATGAATATGAAGCTGTTCACTACCCTGTGGAGTTTTTAAACTCTTTGGAGATATCTGGAATGCCTCCACACATTTTAAATCTCCAAATTGGATCGCCAATCATGATTCTTCGATCCTTGGAACCGCCAAAAACAACAAACGGAACCAGATGTGTTATCACCAGATTGCACACCAATGTACTTGAGGCCACCATTTCCTGTGGTCCCTACAAAGGCGAAACCGTTCTACTGCCAAGGATCCCCTTAGTTCCATCGGACTCAGTACTTCCATTTAAATTCCGGAGACTCCAATTTCCTGTGAAGGTGTGTTTTGCAATGAGCATAAACAAAAGTCAAGGTCAGACATTTAACACCATTGGCGTAGACTTGACATCAGACTGCTTCAGTCACGGTATGTTCTACGTCTCCATCAGCCGGACAGGAAGTTCAGAAAAACTCTACATTCTAGCTCCAAATCAAAGCAGCAGAAATGTAGTTTACCCTGAGGCTCTTTAGTGAAAAGTTCGAGAAATGGATATGAGGAAAAACTGACATGATCTGATTGTGGTAAGTTTTTAGTATTGAATGTGCAAGATAAAATTTAAGCAAGAGTTGAAAATGACTTCAATGAAAAATTTACTATGTAACATCAAGTAACCTTCCTTTTTGATGAAAATGTTTTGTGAAGTTCCTGATTGAATTTCAGTCACTACAAGAGGTAGTTAAAATGTTAATCACCTTATGCAATCGTTGCTCTTACAACATCAATTTACTGGAAAGGTGCCCACAGATTTTGGTACCCGAGTGCGCAACAAAGCTCCGTGCGAAGCACGGGTATCTTTGCTAGTAAATAAATAAAGCTGGTCTTAACATTGATGGGTTGATATTTTTTAAATTCTCAGTTGCTGATTTGAGAAAAAGTCAGATCTGTGTTTTTTTTTTTTTTTTTTTTCCGCAGGCTTTTTATCGTTAAAATCGCCCCTTTTTTTTCTTTTTTTTTCTTTTTTTTTTTTTTTCTAAATAAATGCAAAGAAGTCTGCGTTTCCAACAATTTAATTATTTTTCTTATAAACCTAATTTTTCTCTTTAAATTTCAACAAGACAAAAGATTAATAGTGGTTTCCACATGTTTAATTTTTTTTATGCTAATACCCCCCCCCCTGCAAATATGACGTCAAACCCAAAAAAAACAAGATAAAACCTTATTGTCCTTCCACCATCTGATCCGCTATTATTCAGCAAATATTTTTTGAAGGCTTTTTTTTTGTTCACTAATAAGAAAACTTTATCTTATTTACTTTGCATCTATGTCATGTTTTAAAAATCAACTTTCTTGTTGATTTTAGATTTCAAGTAGATGCTATGGAAATTTTCATTTGCAAAAAAAAATAAAAAATAAAATTTTTTTTTTATTTTTTTTTTACAATTTCCCTGATGAAATTAATTTTACATTTTTGTTTAAACATTTAACTTCTAGAAGATGTGTGTGTGTATATATATATATATATATATATATATATATATATATATATATATATTTGAAAATTTTTGAAAACTTTAAGTGTCAGGAAAATGATAAAACCATTTTATGTCCTTTTGTTGATGTTGTAAGTCCGATATTTCGCTAAAAATGGCCTCATCAGGGTAGTTAGTCCGTTTTTTTTCTCTTCATTTTGTTGTTATAGAGATCAACAAAATGACATAAAATGATTTTATCATTTTCCTGACACTTAAAGTTTTCAAAAATTTTCAATTCAAAATAAGTGCCTTCAAATAGTGTGCAACTATTTTCTTGTGTATATATATATATATATATATATATATATATATATATATATATATATATATCGTTTGCAGAACTCGGATACTAGTATGTTTTGCTCATTAGGATTGAGCCAGCCCCAGATTCAGCCACTCTGATGAGTCGTGGACTAAAATAAACAAATATTTTACTCTTTTGAAATTTATAATTTAAATATATTTCAGAGTCGAACTCCATCCTCAGTATTTTTTTTTTCTTTCTTGCCATGTTGTAATATTTTTTTATCTCGAAAAGTAGTTAAGATATTTCGAAATGAAGCAAATTCTGCAATGGATTTTTTTAAGGCAGACAATGAAATAAAAATCCACCACAATGCATTTTAATTTTTTCGTAAACAAGTCTGATGAAGACATAACCCAGAAACTAAATCATTGTGGTGCAGAGAAGGGTCGGGGCTCATACATTTGAACTTTGTTTACAGATTGCATAGTTTGAACCGGTAACCATTTGACCACGTTCAAACCTCCATCTACTCGTTTTTATTATTTTGTTTCCCCAAATAAAATAAAATATCGTGAAGACGATCGGAAACAATTCGTCATAGGTTGGTGCACAGATTAATCAAGAGATTTTAGATGAGAGTCCCAAGCGTAATGAGTCAGGTTGGCGCACAAACGAGGCAGGAGGCCAGTAGTCGGTCTTTGTCTATTGTTGCCTTTGAAGTCAGACTGGAAACGGGGCGACGCCCCCCCCCCACCTTCCGTAGTGGAAGATAATCGATTCTTTTAATTTTGCATTTAATCTGTAAACAAAAACACAAATCACTCACGGATGAGAGCCGGGACGAGAGATGCGGGGAGGGGTGGTCAAGAAAAGGGAAGGTGTATTGTTACAGTGTTGATTTGCTCTTTAATGTCTCTGGATTAAGTGTGAGAGAGCGAATGGGTTGGGAGAGTACCCGGATCCTACAAGCACGACTGATTTCAAGTATATTATGTCTACAGTTTTAGCTACACTTGAGTCGAAGCAGTTGGGTTTCTTCTGCGTGACAACAACCCAGACGCACACAATAAAACAACACTAGTTTCAGAGTAAGTAGAATTGATTCTCTTAATGGAAGTTTTGCACCACGTTTATGCCCCCCCCCTACGAAGATTAAAATCAATGTATAATGCTACTAAAGATCTTCTGCAGCAGATGTATCCCTAGTTTCTACTTTCGCTTTTCTCGTTCACATGCCCCTATTCCGAATTCGTAGCAGCGTCCCGAAATCGGACCCCCCCCTCCTACCAAAATGGTAATTATTTTTTTTATTTTAATGTTTAACATATTTCAAACTGATAAATTATTGCACAATAAAAAAAGTTCTAGGAGAGAAACTTTCCTGGTGGCATAGTGAGTTCCTGCTGTCTCAGGAGACCATCCTTCTGGACATTATCTTCTCTATCAGTTTATTGCTGGTCACCTGTCCTATTGCTAAACAGAAAAATACATTTGTCAAGTAGATACAAATTCATATCTGAAGGCAGTTTGGGATGCAGCTAAACAAATGTTTTGTCAGCGCTGGTTACCAGTGGAAATGGCAGAAAAAGAGTTAAGTTTGAGTGTCCAAATTGAGGAGTGGTATATATATTCAAATTCCAATTTTCATGAAATTTCTCAGTACTAGGACCTATACATGATTCTTTGGGGCAATCAAAAACTTGGATCTGTGCATCACCAAAATGTTTCCTGATCAAACAAACTCGTGGAAAGTGTATGGATAAAAATGGTAGCCATTAATTATTAGTATATGATAGCGTCTTTGAAACAGCTGATACATTGGGATGTTATATTATGTTTCCAAGGCTAATCACTCCCTTCCCTACGCGTTAATTTAATATATTGTTCACCCCAAGCAAGGTATATTGCCACTTGGGACATAAGGGCTACTATTTGGGATTGGGTCTAACAGGGGATTGTGGGAAGTTGAGCAAGAAGTTGAGCAATATGTTGCCGCATCTGGACACAAGCTGCTAGAAGCAGCTAATCCTGCTTTGACAGAGTTCAAAATAGACTTCGTAGCTTAGTGGGGGATGCCCTTTTCACTTCCCTGCAACCTCTTTCCCACAGAAGAGACGTTGCAAGCCTGTCTTTTATCGTTATTTTCATGGCAAATTTTTTTTTTTTTTTTTTTTTTTTACAAGGTGGTCACCACTTATCAAGGCCCGGAAGCCACTCGGGGATAAGGGTTATTGCGTGTAAAGTACGTCAATGTTGAGATTTGATAAACTGTCATAGATAGGAACAAAAATTAAAATTGTCTTGGTCATGAAGGATTTCTCCTCCACCGACCGAGGACAGAAAAGGTGAAGTGTTCATTGTTGTTCATGCAAATTTAATGGATGTATTTAAAATTGATGCATCTATTAAAGGCCTGTCATGCTTAAGTATGTTTTTTTTTTTTTTTTTTTGGTTTTTTTACAAGGTGGTTACCACTTATCAAGGCCCAGAAGCCACTTGGGGATAAGGGTTATTGCGTGTACAGTACGTTAATGTTGAGATTTGATAAACTGTCTACTTAAGGGGGATGGTTCATCAGGAATTTGTTTATGTTGGACTTGAAGACATCCAAGTTGTAGTGAGGTGGGAAACAGGCGGACGGAATAGAGTTCCACATGCGTGCAGTTCTAAGAAAAAAAGCTTTGTTCATGGAATCTACATTTTGGATTTGGCACAGATAAAGAGTGGAGAAAATTTTTGACAGTGGTTTCAGCTAGACGGGTGTTTTTCATGAAAGATCGGTGAGGGGGGGACCAGGGATTGGAGCTCAGACGAGCACCTGCCATGGAAGTAACGATAAAACAAAGACAGGCTCACAACATCTCTCCTGCGGGAGAGAGGTTGCAGGAAAGAGAAAAGGACATCCCCCACTAAGCCACGAAGCATATTTTGTACTCTGTCAAGGCAGGATAGTGTTTCTAGCAGCTCCTGCCCAGATGTGGCAACAGTACTCCATCCTTGGACGTATTTGGCTTTTATATAAGTAGAGCTTCAATCCATGGTCTCCCCTCGCCAAACTTTCACGAAAAACACTCATCTAGCCAAACTTTCACGAAAAACACTCATCTAGCCAAAACCACTATCAATAATTCCCCACACTCTTTATCTGTGCCTAAACCTAAATGTAGATTCCATGAACAAAGCTTCTTTCTTAGAACTGCACGCCTGTGGAATTCTCTTCCGTTTACCTGCTTTCCAGTTGACTACGATTTGATTGTCTTCAAGTCCAATGTAAACAAGTTCTTGTTGAACCGTCCCCCTACGTAATCCAATTTACAAAATTCCCACTACTTATGTTTACTATACTATAATCACATTGACTAATGTATACCCATTAACCCTTATCCTCGAGTTGCCTCCGGGCCTTGATAAATGGTGATTCTTGTGTGAAAAAAAAAAAAAAAATTACATTTAAACTTTTGCAGGTTAATACAATCAGGGAAGTGCAAAACGGAGTGAATTCCAAAATCTAGCAATCCGAGGGAAGAAACTATTAGAGTAGAAGGCTTTCTAGCATCTAAAGACTCCAATAGTGAAAGGGTGGGATTTTGCTGCTTGTCAAGTTAATCAGACGTATGTATGTTACTTGGACGTGAGGAGCTACTATTTGGGACCATGCTAAGGAAAGATTAAGATGGTTTACCTTACATTTAAACTTCTGCATATCAGTTCGATCAGAGAAGAAGGTAGCAGGAAGGGAATTCCAAAGTCTAGCTGTTTGATGGAAGAAACTATTAGAGTAGAAGACTTTCTGGCATTTAAGATCTCAACAGTGAAGGAGTGAGATTTTGTTGCTAAACAGGTTTGTCGGTGATTTGTATATCAAGGGGGCACAAGTGCAACGAGTTCATCAGAGCAAATTCTATTAAAATACTTGTAAAACAGATACAGGAATGCGATTGTGGTGATGGGACAGGGGTTGGAGCTTAGTTGCCAAAGTGGGAACTATTAGATTGAAGTTTTTTTTTTGGGAGGGGAGCATCCAAGAGTGAGAGACTAGTGGCACCAGCCTAGATGTGGCAACAATACTCCATACATGGGCGAATGGTAGCCAGGTACAGGATACTTTCAGGCGTGAATAGTTTTCTAGCTTGATGCCAAAAGAAAGAAACTTAGTTTTAATGAAGAGTTTAACCCGAAAACAACCGGAAGTGGAAGGTGAATATCAGTCGTTTGTTCAACAACATGAAGGTCAGTCTTCCGTTTTTATCAACATCCAATTTTCATAGTAAAACAGTGAAATGTTCGAATCACGGGAAACCTTCTAGAATTCCTCTTTGGAGTAGCGGAATTAGAATAGACTTTGTGAATTTTGTAGAAAGATTGAATATCCTTGTGATTTATAATTCATGTTATTTTAATTCTATGTTTTGTGACAAAATGTAAAAAAAAATCATTAACCCATTTTTGGTCATGTTGTCAGAGAATGACTAACGGCCTCAGTGGTGCCATTCATTGTTTGTCTTTGAGCCAATTTAGGTAGATTAACAGCAAGCGATTTTGGGAAGCGTATATAAGTGATGTTTAAAAGCGTCTCGCCGAAACCATCAGACGCGCACTTTTACATTTAATGAATGAATAAGTTGACTTTTTTTGTTGTTGTTTGTTTCTTTTTCTTTCTTTTTTTAAAATTGTTTAATCGCTTGATTTAAAGCAGAAAAAAGTCTGAGTTTTTTTGGTTGTAAAAAATTAACATTTTTCTTAACAAAAGAAATTGTCGAAATTCAAATTCTAATTTCACTCCAAAATAACTTTGTAATTTAATTTCTTTCGCCCTCTTTCTTATTCGCTATATAATATCTCTTTCTTATTCGCTATATAATATCTCTTTCTTATTCGCTATATAATATCTCTTTCTTATTCGCTATATAATATCTCTTTCTTATTCGCTATATAATATCTCTTTCTTATTCGCTATATAATATCTCTTTCTTATTCGCTATATAATATCTTTCTTATTCGCTATATAATATCTCTTTCTTATTCGCTATATAATATCTCTTTCTTATTCGCTATATAATATCTTTCTTATTCGCTATATAATATCTCTTTCTTATTCGCTATATAATATCTCTTTCTTATTCGCTATATAATATCTCTTTCTTATTCGCTATATAATATCTCTTTCTTATTCGCTATATAATATCTCTTTCTTATTCGCTATATAATATCTCTTTCTTATTCACTATATAATATCTCTTTCTTATTCGCTATATAATATCTCTTTCTTATTCGCTATATAATATCTCTTTCTTATTCGCTATATAATATCTCTTTCTCTCTGTACGTGTCACACACACAGTTTAGATGTATCAATTTAGCAGCTCAGTACCCCCCCCCCTAAAAATGGATACAATCCACTGATTTGCGAATTGGCATTTTTTGTTTTTGTTAACGGAAACAGGACATAAAAAAAATGGACTATTCATTTGCTGGTGGCATTTACTAATGTATTCACTGGTAAACAGATTGTCAACAACTATGGTCCCTAATGAGATCAACACGGTAACCATTTCATATCACTCCAGGAAACCACAGGTTAGGGTGCGGATTGTAGGTGTGACAACTATCCTCTTTCCTCCTCCTCCTCCTTCTCTTGTATTTGGTGAAATGCCACCACAACGATCATCGCCAATTGCATCAACTTATTCCACCCAATTATTGACCACTCTTCTCGTTTCAGCAAAAACACAAATCAAAGAATTCCAAACTCTTTTCAGAAATTTGTTAAAAAACAATACAAATTCACACATTTTAAAATTGGTGTTTATATTAATAAAATCACGTGATCTTGTTTGTTCTTGTGTGTTTGTGTTTCTCATGTGACTTACATGTTTTATTTACTACTAGACCAGAACAAAAATGTTACATATTTCTATTAAAACTATTATCTGTCTTCCTTTTTCTTCCTCTTTCAGTTTTTCCCTCCCTTTTCCCACTCCCTCTTTCTTTCTTTGCTCAGCCCATTCCTCTGTCTGGACGCACACACTTTTGTAAATTCTTTGAGGAATGAATCTACATAAGAGAATTAAGTCCTTGATTAAAAAATCATAATTACTTCCTATTTGTTAGTATATAATCTGGTCACCCACCCCTAAAGAAATCGGTGCCAGTTTATGATCAAAGAATGAATAAACTTTTCTAAATTTTAGATATTATTCATCCAGGACAATGCCAATCAAAAAAATACTAACTTTGTGGGTGTTTGTTTTTCGGGCATGCAAACATACCAGGTTTTCATTTATCCTTTTTTTCCCCCCCTCGCATCTCATTTTTATCATTTCCTACCAACAGGAAACAAAATTGTGCAAAAGTGCACAAACTGAAAACTTAACCAACTTTTTTGTTGTTTTGTAATTTTATTTTTTTAGTTGCGTCCTCTAACCGCTCTGAGAATCTGTAAACATTAAATATTATTTTTATTGTTCCTATTTACTTGCCTCCCCATGAGGGCAGAGTTAAGCACAAGGTCAGTTTTTAATGTGAGGAAAATCCAGCTCCCCAAAAGGGATAGGAACAAAAATAAAAATTGTTTTGGTCATGAAGGATTTCTCCTCCACTGACCGAGGACAGAAAAGGTGAAGTGTTCATTGTTGTTCATGCAAATTTAATGGATGTATCTAAAATTGATGCATCTATTTAAAAGCCTGTCATGCTTAAGTATGAAAAACATTTTTTCGCCTGTCGGTCACACTTGCGTCCATGCATCTCTGAAGTCAAGCGATACCTCTGTTCAGTCTCAATAGACAACGGATAACTCTTTGATAATAGCTGCACGATTACTTGTCAGGCAAGAGTTGCGCAATTCCTAACCACACCTCTCCTGACTCGGCACTGCTTGGGTCTAGCGGCAAGGAGGAATGTTACACGACTGGAAATTATGCCAAGATTAGTGGAGAGCACATACAGAACCTGGGATTCTTAAATGGTCACCCTTTTTAGTACTGACCAGGCTAAATGTTGCTTAACTTTGGGGATCTTACAGGAGCCGGTGTGTCATCATGATTATTATCTCGAAAGTAAACTCGTATGAATTGGCATCATACGACTTTTTTGACTAATTTTCTTGTTGCCATTTGTTAACCCATTTTTTTTTTTATGTTCACTTTAAACAAGGCAGGTTGCTACTGAGACAAAACTTCTACTGTGAATTAGGGGTCAAACTTAGAGGCACTAAGTAGGGAGTGGAGCAGCGAGATATCTGTTCATATTACACTTGAACTTCTGCATGTCAGTACAGTTATGTAAGCAGGAAACGAAGGAAATTTCAAAATTTTGCTGCACGAGGAAAGAAACTCTTCACCATTGGGGCAACTTTACATTGAAAAAAGAGGGACTGCGTGAAGGTTGCCAGCATCCATAGGTGTACGTGATTTGATGGAACTGGCTGGATTCAAACTTGGCAGATCTAAGTTGTCAATCTGTGTCTTGTATCCGCTGTACTATGGCCCCTCCATCTTTTTCTGAATAGAGTGACTGCATCCGTATAAAAACTGTGTCTTGTTTGTCATTTTTTTTTTTTTTTTCACAGTATAACGTAAAATTCTGAGGAAAATGTTGCAAATAGTTTGTTTTTTTTTAATTTTTTTTAAATGGTGAAATTAAATGTTTCAAGACTGTGATTAACAACACCTAATGAAAAAAAAAATATATAAACATCTTGGAATAATTTAAAATTTAATTGTTTTTTTGCAAATCACTTCTACTCGGATTATTTCATTTGTAATTTGAATCTGAACAATTTTTTAAATGTCAATGAATTACATCTTTTTTTTCTTCTTTTGTCTGACTTAAATTTAAATGAATTTTTCTTTTATAAAGTCTTCCTGATTCTGACAGGATGCAAATTTGCTTGAGGTTAATAACTTCGCCAGGGGATTTCTTTTCCTTGGGGCCCCCAAAAGCCAACAGTCTACACCATTCTTCTGATGGCTTTTTCTATTAACTGCGGTGTATTGCTGGTCTAGTGCAGTTCTAGGTGGATTTGTCTTCTCTCTTTAAGAAGGGGTTATTTTATTGCTAATTGCCTGAGGCGCCCATATCAAAGAATGCCAATGGGCCTGTCCTGACATTTTATGCTGGCCAAAGTGTTCCTCTGGGGTGCTAACACTTCAATCTCACTTTCCGACCTTTGTGTCACATCTTCTTGCCATAAGAGGGCGATAAATATCTAAGTTGCATTTAAATTTTCAAAACAATTTCATAGTTGGTATCGCAGGAAACTTGTTGGGATCACAGCCTTCTCTAGGTTTAACTGATCTCAAAAGATAACAAGTGTTAAAAGGGTGTCAAAAAAAGGGAGCAAGTGAATCGTTGCACGCATCACCTTAACTTGGTGTCTGTCGCAAGTGAATCGTTGCACGCATCACCTTAACTTGGTGTCTGTCGCAAGTGAATCGTTGCACCCATCACCTTAACTTGGTGTCTGTCACAAGTGAATCGTTGCACGCATCACCTTAACTTGGTGTCTGTCACAAGTGAATCGTTGCACGCATCACCTTAACTTGGTGTCTGTCACAAGTGAATCGTTGCACGCATCACCTTAACTTGGTGTCTGTCACAAGTGAATCGTTGCACGCATCACCTTAACTTGGTGTCTGTCACAAGTGAATCGTTGCACGCATCACCTTAACTTGGTGTCTGTCACAAGTGAATCGTTGCACGCATCACCTTAACTTGGTGTCTGTCACAAGTGAATCGTTGCACGCATCACCTTAACTTGGTGTCTGTCACAAGTGAATCGTTGCACGCATCACCTTAACTTGGTGTCTGTCACAAGTGAATCGTTGCACGCATCACCTTAACTTGGTGTCTGTCACAAGGCTGTGAAATCAGTAATGCAAATGCTCGACTTCTGAAAATCAACTCAGAAATCTTCTTCTCAAATATAAAAATATATATAAGTTCTTAAAAGTTGAGCACTGTCTGAAAAATAAAAGGCAGTCGGATGGCCTTGTGCGACATTGCGATTTCTAGTTTCTCAAGTGTTATAGTTGAAATGAATTTCGTGATTTTCTAGAGCAATGTTTCTTGGGACGGTTTGATAAGCATTTTAGCCAAGCACAGATCTACGAGTTTTATGCAAGACAATGCACCAAATCATACATTTACTAAATCCTGGTTGAAAGAAAAGGAATTTGTTGAGGATTCTATTATGAGCTTTCAAATAGTTGTGATTTGAATCCGATTGACGGCCTGTGGAGCATTCTAAAGAAAGATATTTATTCTAATGGAAGGCAATTTAAAAGCAAGTGTGACATCTTAGAGGCAGTTAAAGTTGCTGCAAACAAATTACTAAGCACTAAAATTGAAACTCTAACATCAGATATTAACAAAAGATTGCTTGAAAATAAATGAGCATTTGTGCAATAAATTTTTGGAGGTTTTTATTTTTTTTTAATATATTTTTTATTTTAAAAATATTTTTTAAATATTTTTTCCTTTAAGAAATTGACGAGTTTGTTGTAAAATCATTGTTTTTACATTAATTTTTCAATGTATAATGATGTACAAATATCAAAAGAAATATAGTTGCAAATAAATTACTGACAATCAAATTAGTCTATTTTGTTAACTTTGTGATTTAAATTTAACTTTGTAAAAAGATTCCCCAATTAAAAACAATGTTTTTTTTTCTATCACAACATATCTAAGTTAATAATATTGAATAGAATCAAATAACAACATAAAAAGATTTTTAACATTAAATATGCAACTTTTTATACCAATTCATAACTTGCACATAATTTCTAGACGCAGTTTATATATATATATATATATATATATATATATATATACACACACACAGGGTAACCCCAAAAAATGGGCCCCAACTCTAATTAGGCCCCGTTTCTTAGTGTTTTGTCCGAATGAAATGAAACTTTGGTCATAACTAGTTTATTATATTCAAAACATCACATCAAAACACTAGGGTCTTTGGCTTTTTTCCCCCCGTTCTACAGCATATGTGCTAGATGGCCTCCATTTAGCTCCGTGCATTTCTTGAGGCGCAGCACGAAGTTGTCCATGACGTTCTTACAGACCGAATTGATAATGGCTCTCATCTCCTCCCTGATGGCTTCCTTGAGTTCGGTGATGGTTTTGGGTTTCCCTGCGTAGACTCTGTCCATAAGATAGCCCCAAAGAAAAAAATCTGGGGGGCTTAGGTCCGCGCTATGGGGTGCCCACTCAAAATCACTTGAGACTGATCACTCGGCCTCCGAAGTTCTCTTTCAGCTAATCTCGGGACAGGTTTGAGGTGTGAGAGCTTGCTTCGTCCTGCATGAGCAATGGGTAGATGGTCTGGTGCTCACTCTTGAAAGTTTTAAGGACCTCCACATACTGCTCCTTGGTGACTGTCACTGCTGCGCCAGATTCTTCAATGAAGATTTGTCCGATGATGCCTCTGACTGAGATTGCAGCCCACACCGTGCACTTAGGAGAGTGCAGGGGCTTGGTGGCTACTTCATTGGGTCTGGAGGACCCCCAGAAGACATTCAAGATGGACGTGGGCTTCATCTGAGGTCCAAAGGAGGTTAAGGAAACTTGGTATCTCCTCGATCTCATCAAGCATCTTGACTGCCATAGCCCTCCTCTGCTTCTTGTCTGAGGTTGTAAGCGTCTGCTGCATCTGTATTCTGTATGGGTAAGCCCTGATATCGTTCACCAGCACTCTCCTGCAAGTCTCACAAGACATACCGAGGGACTGACTTCACTTTCTCTCACTCTTTCGACCAGCTCGGCTGTTCGCTTCTTGGGACGTCCCAAGTGGCTTGGACGGTTCTCTCTGGCAGCGTTGAGGTTCTCTACAGTCCCATACTTCTCGAAGTGGTCCACCCAGTTCTGAATTCTGCTTTTGAATGGAGCCTTTTCACATTCGAACTGACGCATGAAACTGTCCTGGGTTTTCTTAAACGAGCCTGTCTTATAGTAAAATTTAACACAGTATATTCATTCTCCCAGCTCCCACTGGGGTCTTAGTGTACTCAAGGTCGTTGATTCTGCTATGTCCTGTAAAATAAGGGCAATCGGTGAATAAATAATGGAGATATCACATAAAGTGTACACGGGGCCCGTTTTTTGGGGTCACCCTGTATACATAAAATTAAGACAAGATAAAATAAATATAGGTATATATGAATTTATTTGTCAGTTCAATAATTAAAAAACATATGGGAAGAGAGATTATAAACAGTCTTTATACCTAGGTATTTCAAAACCTAATGCTTCTCATCAGAAAAGTGCTAGGTTATAGGGAAATACTAAACCTAATTTAGGATGGATGATCATTTTTTTTTAACATTTGCTTAAAAAATGTATCGGAGGAGGTTTTAAAATTTGTAGAAAGACATTGTACAAATACTCAAAGAAGCACTTTGAAAATGGAATTGAACAGTGACGTGAATGAGTTCAAATGTATATATAAGCTTACAGCAAGTGGCTTCATGCATTATCTGGAGCGATTTCCATTAAAATATATATCTTCCCGATTAAAAAATATGTATTTTAAATTACCATATGAACTCTATATTTGAGGCAATCATTTACTGTGAAATATTTTTGACTTTCATCAAAATTAAAACTCCAATTTTTGACTTTCATCAAAATTAAAACTCCAATTTCTTGACCAAATAGAAAAAAAAAAAAGCAAATTGTTTTCAAAGTAGAATCAATGATTTAGGGGCAATCTTATTGTTAGTTTTTTTTTTTTTTTTTTAATTTTTATTTATTTTTTTGCAATAAAAACATACCACCTGTCACCCCCATATTTTTTAATAACAAATTGTTCCATCTTCCATCATTTGCTTTCTGCCTTCTCATTCCATTTATTAATCATTAATTTCTTTGTGATTTTCATTAGTAATCGCCCCCCTACCCACTCCCTTTATCAATTAAAGCCTTCATTTTAATTTTGTTTGTATTTTTTATGACAATGGAACGTTTGTTTCCATTCTTGCCTGGCCATTCGCCTCCCATTCAAAACTGGTTTGTTTTTAACTCTTTACATCATCAAACTTCCGGTCCAAAATACCCAAGAGACCTAATCTTTCTTACCTCACTCCCTTCCGCCCCTACCTTGCTGATTACTCATTCAAGTGGTCCTTTGGGTTTTAAGCTTCTTTTTGTCTGGAAAACCCTCTCAAGTGAACCTGAAATAATTAAATGTGCCTACGTCGTCCATCACCGTTCACTGGAACACAAATGGTGAAAGACTTGAGATTAGCAAATGCAGTCGATTTGTTTTGTTTCTAAATAATAGATTGAATGCACAAGTATATATATATATATATATATATATATATATATATATATATATATATATATATTATCCACAATACAAAACTATATACTGGTGCATATAAGTTTATTATAAATAAACATTATAATCATGCTAATATATATATGTGCGTGTGTTGAAGGTATTGAAGTAACAGCCTAACTGAAACCCCACGGCCTGATGAAGTGATGTCTCCAAAATGAGGTATTGCAGAAACATATATGTAGCTAATAATGTTTGTATAAATAAACACGCTCTGTTCATTCATTGGGCACTTTTTCATAAACACACGAGCTTTAGTGAATTTACAACCAATAAACTAAAACGATGTAATCTTATATATATATATATGGAAGCAAACTAATACAATGATAGAAAGAGATAAATTGACTTTTAAGAAAAATAGGTTTCCAATGAGATTAGAAGTTGACTAATTTTTTTGTGTTTAATATAGTTTTAAAGGTTGAAAACCTTTCAAGACTATATCTATATGTAGTGAAAATTCAATTAAAAATTGATATGATCGGTTTTAGGTGAAATGAAACTATTTTCTTGAATCAAATTTGGAAATAGAAATCGAATGTGAACGGGGAACTTGCTGAACATAACTTTCAACTCCAATAACATAAAACTTACAAAAAAAACAAACAAAAAAGAACACAACATTATATACATTAACAAACGAACGATTTTTCTACAGTTTTCAAACAAATTAATAAAACGCAGAAGAAAAAAAAAGAAAACCAAAACAATTTACAAAATTGTTTTGTCATCAGGTTTTTTTTTTTTTTAATATTCTAAACTTGTGAGTTTCGGTGTCAAAAGTCAAGTCGCCCTCTGCAGGAATAAGTTTTAAAATATGAATACGACCCGCCTTTTAAACTTATCTGAAATAATTTTCCTCTTGTATTTCAGTAACGATTCTCACATTTCTTTTTTTATTAAATCAAAATGTTTTTTAATCAGAAAATGTTTTTTTAAGAATGTCAGTTTTTTTTTTTTTTTAAGTTTTGTTTTACATTCTCAATATAAAAAACAAATTTAATAAAAAAAAAAAAAAAACAGCGTAAAAAATGTTTCTCGACGATTTTTTTTTTAAATTCCTTACTCAACAGATCTGACCCCCCGCCCCGATTCTAAATGAAAAGAACTCGTTTTTTTTTTTTCTTTCTTTCTGTAGATTATTTTCTAGAAAGATCGGCTATAGTCAAGATTGTCTCCTCTTTTTGACTTCTGTTTCTGGCTTGATAATTAGTCATGGTCAGGCAGGTGAGAAAGCCGTTCTTAACATCGGGAAAGAAGGAAGGAGTTTCATTTCGGAGAAAGATAATCATTAATTAGAAGGGTCTATATCTTACTTATCACTGTCGTCCTGTCTGCGAAGTAAGAAACAGAAAGAAAAAAAAAAGAAAAATGCACAAAATTTGGACTATAAACTAAAGACCAACAAAAATGGTTATATGGAAAACAAACCGAATCTTTTTTGTTTTTGTTGAAGATGCTGCCATTTATTTTCACACGTTTTCCATTGAAAATGTTCGGTTATTTCAAACTGCAACATGACTGACCAACGAAAATTCTTATTTGAAGTGTTTGAACGATGCATCACTTCAATCTTTGAAGTCAAAGACATTTTGTATTTTGTTGTTGGCTGTGAATGTTTAATTAAAATCTCACCCTTCATTGTTAAGGTGCCGAGATGCTTGGAAAGCCTTCTACTCTAGTAGCTTCTTCCCTCAGACTACAAGACTTTGGAATTCACATTCTGTATCCTACTTCCATGATTGTGCTGACATGCTGAAGTTTAAATGTAATGTAAAACAACATCTCGCTTGTTTCCTTACAAACATGATCGTTGCTAAGAAAATTATTTAAACTTTTGTTGCTAAGAAAATTATTTAACAAAAACTATCAAATGAAAGCGTGTAAAATGCAAGAATAGAACGCAAAAAAGAAATCTTGTTTGATGATTGTGTGTCAATTTTGACGATTGACAAAAATATGTTGCATATTTGGGCACTTCTGCAGTTTACAGACTATGATAAAATATTTAGAAACCCATTCTTAACATGAGGAGTAGAGCTTTGTTAACTATTCTGTATTTTCACTTAACAATTTAATAAACAAAACATACTGTAAGAATTGAATTTCACTGGAAAATCCTATCTAAAAATATAGTGCAGTCCATAAACTGCACAAGTACTCTTTTTTTTTCTTTTTTTTTTTTTTTTTTTTTAACATTTTCACCCCTAACAAGGCACATTGCTACTTTGATGGAGGGGGCTACTATTAGGGACACAGGCTACAGGGGTACTAGGTGGGGAGTTGGGCAGCAAGATGTCGGTTCACGTTACACTTGAACTTCTGCATGTCAGTACAGTTGGGGAAGCAGGAACCTGGCAGGGAGTTCAAAGTCTAGTGGGTCTGGGGAAGAAACTACTGGAGTAGAAGACTCTCTTACATCTAGGAATCTCTAATGTGAAGGGGTGGGATTTTGCTGCTTGTCGGGTTTGTCAGGGGTATTTACGTCGAGGGGATACAAGTGCTTACAGCTCGTCGGAACATTCACCGTTAAAGTACTTGTAGAACAGGCAGAGGGATGCTACATTGCGTCGATGGGACAGAGGCTGAGGCTTGGATGATAGTCCAGGACTATCAGGTTGGCGACTCTCTTTTGAACCTTGTCTAGGAGTGAGAGACCAGTAGCAGATGCACCAGCCCAAATATGACAACACAGGCGAATGGTGGCCTTATAGAGGTACAGGATACTTTCAGGCATTAGTAGTTTTCTAGCACGGTAGAGAGAACCTACCTCTTTCGCAGCGGTCCTGGCAATGCTCTCAATGCAATTGTTCCAACTCATGTTTCCTGTGAACGTTAGGCCGAGGAGTTGAAAAGATGTGCTTTCAGATAAAGAGTCTTTGGCCATTGCTATTGGTGGTAGAGAAGGTTTCTTGTAGTTATTGAAGGAAACAAGTTTAGTCTTGGCAGCATTGAATGTGACCATCCATTTTTGTCTCCATTTCACTACAGATCAGAGATCATCCTCTAGTGTTTCTGCCATTTCTTTAGATATGTGTTCATTTGTTTTCCTGTCATGTCTGTTATAGAGCGTAGTGTCATCAGCATATATACCCATCTCACAGACAATTTTGTCAGGGAGGTCATTTATGAATATTGGGAATAATAGAGGTCCAAGGATAAACCCCTGAGGCACTCCAGCATTTATATCATATTGTTTATATGTACGGCCATCGAGGACAACCTGGATTTTTCTCTTATCTAAGAAGGATTTAATTATGTTAAGTATGCTTCCAGTGATACCATATGATCTGATTTTCCTGAGAAGACCTTCATACCATACCCTGTCAAAAGCTTTAGATATATCTAGAGCTACTGCTCTACCCTCCCCTGCTTTATCAAGTGAATGGCATATACGCTCGGAGATTACAGTTAGAATGTCTGCTGTGGAACGGGCTTGCCTAAATCCATATTGTTGGTTGATAAGAAATCTTGTTTGATAATTATGTGTAGGCTCATAAGAGTAGTGGTCGATGGACAAAAATCGGAGGCCTGCAGTATTAATGCTGGAGTTCCTCAAGGGTCAATCCTGGGCCCAACTCTCTTCCTGATCTACATCAATGGCCTCCCTAAACACATACTTAAATCATTCGTTGACATCTATGCTGATGACACGACCATCTACGGCAACACATCAAAGGCTGTGAATGACAAAGTTCTCTCTGATTCTCTCTCCTCTGATCTCGAGCGCGTGATTCAGTGGGGGAAGATGTGGCTGGTTACCTTTAATGCATTTAAACCAAACTCCTATCTTTACATCATCAACGCTCTGATCCCCATCTGGCATCAATTGAAATGGATGGTTCTCGTCTAAGAGAAGCCCCATGGTTTGACAAGCTTCTGGGTTTGTCCTTTACTCCTGATCTGAAATGGAACACGTATATCAAGTTTGTTGCCAAGGTCGCTGGAAAGATGGTGCGATCCTTCTACCGCTCCAGAAGATATCTCACTACTGATGCAATTCTCTATCTATATAAAAGCCAAGTATGTCCAAGGATGGAATACTGCTGCCATATCTGGGCAGGAACTGCTAAAAACAGCCTATCCTGCCTTGACAGAGTACAAAATAGACTTCGTGACTTAGTGGGGGATGCCCTTTTCTCTTCTCTGCAACCCCTCTCCCACAGAAAAGACGTTGCGAACCTATCCTTGTTTTATCGTTATTTCCATGGCAAGTGCTCGTCTGAACTCCAATCTCTGGTCCCCCCTCGCCAATCTTTCACGAAAAACACCCGTCTAGCTGAATCCACTGTGAAAAATTTCCCCCACTCTTTATCTATGCCTAAATCAAAACGTAGATTCCATGAACAAAGCTTCTTTCTTAGAACTGTACGCCTGTGGAACTCTGTTCCGTCTGCCTGCTTCCCACCTGACTACAACCTGGATGTCTTCAAGTCCAACGTAAACAAATTCCTAATGAACTGCCACCTCAAGTAAACACTTCAATAAATCTCCACACTAACGTACTGTACTTGCAATAACCCTTATCCCTGAGTCGCTTCCGGACCTTGATAAGTGGTGACTACCGTGTAAAAAAAAAAAAAAAAAAAAAAAAAAAAAAAAGTTTAGCATCTGTTTAATCCAGTCAGAAGTCTTAAAGACTTCTATGTATGATCTAAACAAAGTCTGTTTTAGTCTCAGGAGTTCATCATCTTCTCTTCTGCCAAAGGAGGTTAATTTATTAGCAACTGGCAAATTTTGTATTTATCCAAAATACCCTCCCCTTTTTTCTGGGTAGTTGGATACGCTACTATATACTGGACTTCTTTCTGTGGTGATAGATATTAATATTTAGCCAAGCTGAAGCACCTGTTCATTCCATGCTTATCGAATAACCATTTGCAAGAGGCCAAACATTTGTAAGTATGGACCTGCTTTAAAAAGCGAGATACAATGACTGTGAGGCAACAGGATAACAGAGGTGTAAGTGAATAGGCGAAATGATCAATTAAGTTCATAACTTCAGTTGTGTAAGCTTGGTTTTCATCGTGATAGTTTATTTGTTTGATTGGCCTAAAATGTTTTAAGGCCTGATTTCTTTTGCTGTTTCAACACTAATAAGCCATTTGTAATGTTAGATGAGAATTTTTTAGATCCTAACTTATTACACTATGCAACCCAACCCTTTGTAACCCCTCGACGTAAATATCCCTTACAAACCCGACAAGCAGCAAAATCCCACCCTACACATTAGAGATCCCTAGATGCCTGAAAGCCTTCTACTCTAATAGTTTCTTCTCTCAAATTGGTAGACTTTGGAATTCCCTCCCGGGTTCCTGCTTCTCTGGCTGTACTGATATGCAGAAGTAAACGGGCATCTTGCTGCTTAACTCCCTACATAGTGTGCCTACAAATTATATCCCAAATAGTAGCCCTACCAACATCAAAGTGGCACTGTGCCTTTTTTTGGAGTGAAATAGCAATTAAAAAAAAAAATACTCAAAAATGTATAAGACATTTCTGGTCATTTTTATATGTACAATGGCATGGAAAATCTATTTCTAGCCTTCATTTTGTTGAATTAGATGGTTTGCTTCTTTATTTTTTTTGGGGGGGGGGGGCGGGGCAAAATTGCCACTTTCAAGGATTTTGCAGAGAATCTTAGTGATGTCGATAATTAACAAAAGAATTATGACGAACATAAGAAATTTAGTGATGGAGAAACGTTTTGAAAGAAAATTGAACCCTGGATTATTGTTGGAATATAAAAAGGAAGGATGACACTCAACGCAAGAGGGTTAAAAGGACAAATGTTGTTTAAACTGACAATTATGTGTTTTTCACTCATAACTAATAATAATAAAATATGATTTATAGTTCATAAAAATGATATATAAACTAAAGAAATAAAGATCAAATTTAGTATCTGGATATTTTTCTTACACCAAAACAGGTCTTAAGTAGCATGTACTTATTTTTTAACTTGAACTTTCTTCCACAATATCATCTGTTGTAGTGTTATTGACACATTGTAGACAATATGTAATCGTGTCTCTCTATAGTAGTGGCAGCACTAGTAGGCATAGAGATGTTGATATTTTATTTATTTTTTTTTTCTTTGTGGCTGTAATAATGGAAGCGATTAAAAAGAACAACAATAACTCCATTATTTGCTCTGGGTTGTATGTTATTTTCTGGTTGGTTTACTTAGTTTTTTTTTTCTTTCCAACAAGTTCATCTAGATGATTGCATCTTTCCGGTGATGCCCTGTAGAGGATGGTAGAAAAGTAAAATCATATGTTTGTTTTGACCTCATATTCTGACACATAACTCTAATTATGATCTTTCTAATGAAATATTTTGCTTCATCTAACCTAATGTGGAAAGTTCTGTTTTTGAATGTGCCCATAACTACATCATGTAAGGAACCTGTCCTGAGATGAGGATTTCCACCATTTTAGGGACTTATTACCCACCTCTAACCTAGTACACAAGGTTCCATAAATCTGTAAACATAAGATCTCTGTATAGGAGATAGAATTGAAAACTTACCAAGATCAAGCAGTTTTTCGAATACAATTATTTAAAAATAATTTAAGTTTCATAATTTTCTATTAGTGTTGTTGTTTGTTTGTTTGTTTTTTTCTCAATAATATTGTTTGAGGTGAACATCAGTAAACAGTACAGCTGATGTTTTTTGCCTTATTTTTGAAAATTATAGCATCCAAAAAAAAAAAATAATAATAAATATGGTAATACAGTGGTTTAGAACTGCGAGTACACAGTGGTTCCTCATTCATTCCCGAGAATGTTATGTATGCCTGCTAGCATAGTATAGATTAGGAAATGTTATGTATGCCTGCTAGCATAGTATAGATGAGGAAGTTTCAGTCAAAAAAATCATCAAAATTTAAATAATTTTTTTTTTTTTATTCTTTTTAGGAAACTTCAAAATCTGAAACCAGCATTTAATGGTGTTTGGAGGTTCTTAGATTTTTTTTGTTTTGTTTTGTTTTGTTTTCTCCATTTTTTTTTTTTCTTGCTTTCTCCATTTATAAAAAAATTTTATTTTCCCTATTTAAAAAAAAAATTCCATTTTTGTTCATTTTTTATTTTGTTTTTGTTTTTCCATACATATATATTTACATTTAAAAAAAATTTTTACTCCTTTTTTGCTGTGTTCAAAGTTTGGCTTCCTTAAAAAATATTATTGTAATTTGGTTTGGCTTTTGTTCCCACAATTTTTCAATTTGACTTATTTCATGATCAAGGTTTGATAAACCCTGTTTATTTATCGTTATTTCTTAATTTAATTCTTGACAGTTCTCTAGAATTTCCTTAACCCCAGAGCTAACTCAAACTTCAAAATGGCAGTGGATCTAGTTTTGGATTCGCCTTTCCTAAATATAATTGTCAGACCAGATATCGTCTGTTATTTGCAATTAATGTTCAAACGTAACATTTGTAATTTTTTTGTCAGTAAAAAAGAAATCCTTTCAGCCTGAGGCAAGTTTTGTTTTATTTCAACACAAAATTCTTTTGAAGAGCTGATTTTTTCTCACTGGCCTTGTGTCTAGCATCTGGTTCTGTCTGAGTTTTAAAAATATGGCCGACGTAAATAAATGGTGGAAAACGAAAAGGGGGATAAATCTTTTCGTAATATGCAACAAGGGAAATAACCGAAATTCATTAATAAAAAGAAAAAATTGTTGCTATACAAAAGTTGTATTACGAACAGACATATGCCATTTATTTACATCGGTCATATTAAAAAATAATCCAACGTTTTTTTTTGCTATTTCACATGTATGATTTAGCTTGCTATATTGCTTTTTTTTTTTTTTTGGTTTTTTTTCGAAAACCATTAAATATGATGATTTTATATAATTTTTTGTTTTTTGTTTTTTGAGATTTCACTTCCACTAAAATTAATACTGATAAAATAATAATTGATAAAAAAAAATCTATTTGGATGGGACGGTTATTAAAAAAAATGTCACTTGTTAAACGTTTGCTTTCTATCAACTAAAGGTCTTTGTTGGGATTTTTTTTTTAAATTGAAAGAACAAAAATGTATTTAAATATTTTTTCACTTGTACATTATTGTTTTTTTGTTTGTTTGTTTGTTTTTTTGGACGATGTTATCATTTTTGATGAACTCTTTTAAAGGGGAGACAATTCAAGAAGACCCTATCAAAATGTAATGTCTATTTAAATAATTAATTAATGTACCAAAGTTTTATATATCACAAATTGAAGATAAAAGATCAATAAATAATATATTGTAAATTAAAACAAAAAAGAATAGCTTTTTGGAAATTTACCTGTAAAGTCCAAAGTGTAAAACCATTTTTTATTTTTATGTTTTTTTATTTAATTGGAAGCCTATGTTCTGCTTATATTGTCCAGTAAGTAATGAACGATAACAACAATTTTTTTCTATTTCATTCAATATTTTATTTTTTTAGATATTTAAAAATAAAAAAAAATTCACTCAACAAAAAAGAATGAAAATATAATAAATCAAAAATTTATGTATTTTTTTGAGAAAAGAAAAAAAATTCCTGGAGTTTGTTTTTTGTTTTGTTTTTTTTTAAGGAATAATCTTATGAGTAAAATTTGACTATTTTTAAACTATGGGAACACCTATTTCTCCAGGTAAAAGGCTACACGCCTAACACGAACGTGTGGTTTTTATGTCCTTTTGTTTATCCATAGTTCAAAACAAGGAGAAAGATTACTTGCGTTTTTTTCGAAAAATGCTTCCATGATCGCGCGTTTTTCAAATCGTTGTTTAAAAAATTCATTTATTTAAAAAATAAATGGAATTTAAAATATAAATATGGATAAATTCTTAGCAATGAAGAATGGAACTACACATTGAATTAATTTTTTTTTTTTTTTAGGTAAGTGAATTTTTGGAATTTATGTTGATTTTTTATACTCGAAGAAAGAAAAATTTCGTTGATTTTCTTCAAATCTTTTTTAAAGAGCCAATTAAAAAAAAAAAAATATTGCATAATTTGCTATTAAACCTGTTATATTTTTTTTAAATTTGGTCTTTGCTCCTTTAATTGAAAAAAATAGGGTTTGAATTACATTTTCCAAGTAGTTATAAGCTTGTAAAAATAGGAGGTCGAATTATGTAATTTTTTTTCACGCATTATTAAAATCAGTTTCTGACACTGCTAGTGTATGACTAGGTGTATCAGAATTTTTGTAGGAATTTTTGACACCCCTCACATGAAACTGCGAATAAAATATAAAAAAAACTCGTAATTTCTCTTTTAAAAGTGGGTTGTTTATTTTCTTTATGGATTATACTTCCAAAATAAACGATTAAAGTTGTATAAAAAAATAATAGAAATATTATTTTTTTATTTTTTAAAAAAACAGTAATGAAATTAATTGAATTTTACGAGTTCAGTATTTTTCAATTTTTAGACTTTAAAAATCTATCAAAATTTTTCTATTGATTCTGTTTTTACGATATTTTCAGGGTCAATGTGAAATTTTACGATCTTTTCAATAAACCGAATATAATATTTTAGACAAACGTTTTTTTTTTTTTAGTTCACGCCCCCTTATTTTGAAATGTCTATTAAAAAGTAAATAATTTATGTGCCAAAGTTTTATATATCACAAATTGAAGATAAAAGATCAATAAATGATATATTCTAATTTAAAACAAACAAAAAACAGTTTTTGAGAAATTTACATGTAAAGTCCGAAGTTTAAAACCTTTTTTTTTTTTTTTTAACACGTTGTTTGTATTTTTTGATTTTTTTTAAATGGAACCTTGGTCCTTTCATTGAAAAAAAAATTAGGGTTTGAATTAGATTTTTCGAGTAGTTATAAGCTTGGAAAGACAGGGGGTCGAATTAATTCATGCCCCCCCCCATTTTGAAATGTCTATTAAAAAGTAAATAATTAATTTATGTGCCAAAGTTTTATATATCACAAATTGAAGATAAAAGATGAATAAATAATATATTCTAATTAAAAAAAAAAAAAAAACAGATTTTTGGAAATTTACCTGCAAAGTCTGACGCTTAAAACCTTTCTTAAAAAAAAAAAAAAACCACGTTGTTTGTATTTTTTTTTAAATGAAACCTTGGTCCTTGCTCCTTTAATTGAAAAAAAAATAGGGTTTGAATTACATTTTTCGACTAGTTATAAGCTTGGAAAGACAGGAGGTCGAATTATTCAATATTTTTCACGAAGTTTCTGACACACCTAGTGTATGATTCTTTTTTTTTTATCTTTTTTTTTAGTAAAATAATTTTTCTTAATTTTATTTTAATTCAATAAATGTTCGGATAATTAATTCTTTATTTGTTATTGTATTTGTTTTTTGTTTTTTTGTTTTTTTTTACTAAAAGTTAGGTGAAACTGTTACATTTTCGGATAGGATCTCCTTGAATTGTTTTTCCACTTTATTTTTATTTTTTGTGGAAAGAGAATTCATAAAACAGTTGTACTTCGCTTTTTACTGCCTTTTTAGTATATACTAGCAGGTCACCTGACGTTTCCCAGTCATAAACTACACTTAAATATGATATTTTAATAAATGCAGATTTCATATTTATTATGGAGCGAATTCTTTATTGATTATTATATTGTACCCAATATATATAGAAAAAAATATATTTTAAATATAAAAAAATGGCTTCAGTACCATCAGCTGGAATCGAAACCAAAACATTTAGCGCTCCGGCCTTGGTAATTATTTAGCACTTCAGCCTTCATCGTTACTGTTTGAACTATTGCCAGATGGATAAAAAACGCTAAAAATAAAGTGACTTCAAGCTAAAAATGTATATGCATGCCCAGAAGTTGGTAAATTTACTCCTGCCAAGATCAACTTTTTTCAGTTTTTACTGGAGGTCCAAATACTCTATATATCAAGTTTCAAGTCTACAGAGTAAATATTCAGAAGGGAGTTTGGTGAAGACGTTTGACACACACCAAGACAAGGCCACTTTTATATATATGTTTCGATATATATTTATTTATTAAAATTAAATTGGATATTTCGATTCATAACAGTATTTTCATCAGGAAATATATAGATATATATATATTTTTTTTTTACATACCATGGTAGTGGTAATGCTTGGCATGTTTTTTCAGATATTTTGTTAAACTTTTGAATATATATATATATATATATATATATTAATTGATATAGGCAAATTTATATGGTCACGACACTGGACATGCCTAATGTTTCAGACAGATGGTTGGTTAAAACCACAAGTCCTCATCAGGCGACTTAAAAAAAAAAAAAGTTTATCTTCCTCAGACGAAACCCGGTTTTCAGATGAATAATATATATATATATATATATATATATATATCCTCTGTCAATTTTTCGTCTAAAGACATGAAACTTAATATACAGGGTATTCGAACCCATGCTAAACTTTATATTTTGGTTTTAGCTGGAGAAAATCAGTGCAAAAGTGAAAATTATAAAAATGAAATTTGTCAGGTATCACGAATATGCATGCATAACATAATAGTTCATGTTTTAATTTTTAGCCTTGCAGCAAACCTGTCTTCATAGCTTAGCTTATGCATTAACGTCCAAAGGAAAAGTAAATCGTAAGCTAAACGTTTTGGTTTCGAGTCTCCGTAATGGCGCAGGAGTTTTTTTTTTTTTTTTTTTTATATTGGGTCTAATATAATAAATATGAAATCTGCATTAATCAAAATATATTTAAGCATATTTTACGACCGAGCAATGCCAGTTGGCTTGTTAGTGTGTGTATATATATATATACATATATATATATATATATATACTAAGTGACTTTGCGTGTGTGATTGTTCAGAATGGTCTCTACTAAACTACTCAATCTTTGGTCCACAAACTTGATATATAGGAGATTCAGACTTTTGGAACAAATTTGATTTGGTTTGCTTTTCAGCAGCCAGCTGCTGAAAAGAAAGTGGACTCTCTCTACGGTGTTGGAAAGCTACTCATGCCTGAAATTATCCTGTACCTTTATAAGGCCATTATTCGCCCATGTATCGAGTATTATTGTCTCATTTGGACTAGTGCATCTGCTTCTAGTCTGTCCCTCCTAGACAGAGTTCAAAAGAGGTTCACCAACCTGATAGGTCCTGAACTGCTATTTAAGCTTCAGCTTCTGTCCCATCAACAAAATGTTGCATCCCTCTGCCTGTTCTACAGGTATTTTAATGCTCTGACGAACTGCAAGCATTTGTGCCCCCTTGACGTAAATACTCCCGACAAACCCGACAAGCAGCTATATCCCACCCCTATGCAGTAGAAATCCCTAGCTGTAAGAAAGCATTCTACTCCAATAGTTTCTTCTCCAGAACTGCTAGACTTTGGAACTCCCTGCAGGCATTCTGCTTTCCCAACTGTACTGACATGCAGAAGTTCAAGTGTAATGTGAACAGACATCTTGCTACTCATCTCCTTTCATAATATCCATGCAACTTATGTCCTCGATAGTAGCCCCCTACTTCAAAGTGGCACAATTTAAAAAAATAATAATTGAATAAAAAGTAGCTGCTAAGGGGTCAAAAATAAAAAATTGGAACTTGGCAGGCGTAAGTCGACTTCGTTTCCCTCTAAGCATGCACAAATATACATTTATACGTTAAACTGCGTTAATTTTTAAAGTTTTCATATGCATCTGTCTTTAGGTCATATGATAGTTAATACTGTTGCAGAGTTAAATGTTTTGGTTTCGATTTTTGCTGATGCCCCCCCCCCTACCAAGTCTTTTTGTTTTGCTTTTGAAATCACTACTTTATATTGAGTATAAGATAAAAATCAATAGAGAATTGGCTCTATAAAAAAAAAAAAAAATGAAATTTGCATAAATTTAAAATATCATGTTTAAGCGTATTTTGCGACCAGTCAACGTTAGGCGGCTTGCTTATATATATTATATATATTATATATATATATATATATTGCAAACTGTTAGCTCAACTGTCAAGTTGAGCTGTTGATGACTATATTATTTCTTCCTATTGCTCTCATTTTCTTATTTCTCAGAATAAACCTCTCTCTCTCTCTCTCTCTCTCGCGCTACAAAACGAGAGGGAGGGGTTAGTGTTTACTAAACATGTCCAACCCCGTCCCCCCCGTTTCTCCATAAAATACGTCGATGTGCATTCCCGCCCTCCACTGGATATTCATTTCCTTTCCTTCCTCTTTGAAATGGATAGTTTTTCTTTTTCTCACTTTCCAACCCCACGGGGCTCATGATTTTTGCATCCGAGGGCCGTACCCCCCCCCCACTCCTCTCAACACCACCAGCAAAACATCCTTTCAATAACATCGGATATTGCAGGTAAAGAAAGAAAGAAAGAATTTTTTTCTGTTTTTCATCAATAAAAAGCAGAAAAATCATATACGGTTGTTACTATTAGCAACTCCTAACTGGCAGCAGACCGAACCTTCGTATTATTTGGACTACTATTCTCATCTTAAGGGTTGATTTCACAACGTTTCGGTCGATATGACCACAGACCTTCTTCAGGTATAGCTTGTCGAACGCAGGAATTTGCACAGTTTTGGAATTAAGCTCTTTTAATGCATAGGGATAGCAATCTCTCGTTCCGTCAGTTTGACTGTGTATAAGTCCTGAGTAATTTGCAATTGTTTTTAGTGTCGCCTTAAGGATTGGACATTAACAAATCCTAATAATACGAATAATCAATTCTCGTGGTCTTCTTCTTCTTCTTCTTCTTCTTCTTCTTCATATTAAGTATTGAAAATACTAACCTTCATTCAACATTCCCATCACTCTTATAAGGAAAACACACAAAAAAATAAAAATCCCTAACTCGACATTCCCAACGTGCGAATTGATGTTCCGCGGTATTTTTCGGTTTTGCGCGCGTGCGTCGTTGTAAAAAACAAACAAAAAAAAAAATCTGAATCGAAATCAGCTGTTGTTGGTTTCCTCTTTCTCTTCGTTCGGGATTATTTTTAAAAAGAAACTTTCCTTTAATAAGTATTGCCCCATCGAGAAGCAAGTCGAATTTCCCATGTCTTTAAGTGAGGACAAAATACAAAAAAATAATAATTAAAAAAAAAAAAGAATTACAAACATTTTAGTTTTCATTTACGCAATTTATTTGCGTCTTCATCATTTTCCAATGACGGTTTACTACGATCTCATGAGTTTTTGGAAAAAAATGAATTTCAAACGTTTCAAAAAACGACCCGTAAAGATTAAACACATTCGGTAAGTAAAGAAACATTTTATATCGTATTATTATTATTTTTTTTTTAATAGAAAGGAATAAAGTTAAACTTTTTGTCCCCATGCTGTCAACGAAAATATAAAAATGAAAACTTTTTTTTTTCGTTACTAACCTGGGATCGAAGGGGAAGATATATCTATAAATCCATTTTGTTTTTCGCTCAATATTAAACTTCACATTAAATTCGATGATGCTCTGCTCAGAAAATAAATTCCCTCTCAAAATTTTACAATTGTAATGGAATTTTCAGCACTGATAGGGTTTTTATTTAGTTAGTTTAACTAAACTCTTTCGAAATATCAATTTAAAGACGTGTCTCCATGAAGATATGTTTATAGCACAAATGAACCGCAAAACTACTTTTGTTATCCATCAATTTAAAGACTTTAAAATCACTTCCAAAGTTTATACAACCGAATCATTTTTTTACACGTGGTTGCTAATAAATATGAGGGGAGATTTTTTTTTTATCTGATGATAAAAAAAAATATCCCCTCATATTTATATTGAAATAAAAAACAAAAACATTAATTGGATATTTTTTTTACGTTTTTTTGATCAAAACTTTTACATTTATTATTTTTAGCCAAACACGTGCAGTTTCCATTATTTCAGTTACCCCTTCCTCAATCGAAAAAAATATATTACCCCCCCTCCCCCTTCGTTATGGTCATTTCTTTTTGTTTTCTGTTTTTTCACGTGGTCACTAATTACACCCCGTCCCTCAAAAAAAAAAAATCCAAACTTTATTTATTTACTTATTTATTTATTATTATTTATTTATTAACATTTACATTTACTCACTGGGAGTATTCACACAGGCAATATTATCATCATCATCATCATCATCATCATCTACTCATCAGGAGTATTCACACAGGCAATATTATTATTATCATCATCATCATCATCATCATCTACTCATCAGGAGTATTCACACAGGCAATATTATTATTATTATCATCATCATCATCATCATCATCTACTCATCAGGAGTATTCACACAGGCAATATTATTATTATTATCATCATCATCATCATCATCATCTACTCATCAGGAGTATTCACACAGGCAATATTATTATTATCATCATCATCATCATCATCATCATCTACTCATCAGGAGTATTCACACAGGCAATATTATTATTATCATCATCATCATCATCATCTACTCATCAGGAGTATTCACACAGGCAATATTATTATCATCATCATCATCATCATCATCTACTCATCAGGAGTATTCACACAGGCAATATTATTATTATCATCATCATCATCATCATCATCTACTCATCAGGAGTATTCACACAGGCAATATTATTATTATTATCATCATCATTTACTCACCAGGAGTATTCACACAGGAGGCAACCATCAAAGATTGCTCTTTGAGAACAACTTGTGGTGTTCCCTGGAGTCTGAGTGACAAGTTTCCCCAGACTTTCAGTTCTCTCCATCTCTTTCGATAACCTTTGCAAAGAGAATTTGGGTTATTGCAACAATCGCCTACCATTGATTTCTCGTTGGCGACGACCATTGCATTGTCATGAGTTTCCTATTTTCCTGGTCGAAATTCCTTCGTTCTTCTGTCCAGCTTATAAACGGTCCATCTTACTAGTGACACTGCCCACCTGTTTATTCACTGAAATTTGGGTGGCAGTAAGCCTCCTCAAGGTTCCAGTCCTCTTTGCATTCAGCCAGCAGAGGTCTGGCTAGTGCTTTCTCTTCTCTGGCTTTCCATCTTCCTTGACCCTCATTATTTGGTGTGTTGCCCGTTTATGGTGACGACTCTCACGCACAAAATCAGGGTATCTTACAATTATGCAATTTCAGTTTTCATGATTCCATGTGGTGTTTCTGAATTGTTTGCACCTTTTAACCGTTTCTTTGTCCATTTTGTGTAGTTCATGTGTGTTAATCTCCGCATACAAAGGTTTTCCTTAATATTTCTGCAGTTTTCATTATTGAAATCCGTTGTATTTTCTCAGCTATCCCTCTGATTCCAATATCTCCCATTCTTTTTTCAAAGTTTTTTCCGTATCGTTCCTAGTGCTCCCACTATTAATGGTGTTATCTTGACTTAATTTCTTCCCTTCGTTTGTTTGCTCTGCATCTCAGTTTCCTTGATCTTCACTCTGTGAATTGCTGGAACGGCAAAATCTACAATCTGGCAGGACCTTTCCTTCTTCTTAACTATTATGAAGGTATAGGCAAAAATAAACGAATAACGATAGGGGGACCTAGTTTTGAAAGCCGATTTATCATAATTTTTTTTGTAGGTTTCCGAATACTTTTTGATTGTATTTGAAAGATTAAAGATTAAACTTAATTTCCCAAAGAAAAAAAAAATATACACGTGAAAAAAAAAATTATGAAAAATGTTTTCACGGCGAGCTAACCAATTCGGTATTATTATACAAACACCGTGACAGGGTTAGGATTAGGGTTAGGGTTAGGGTTTAGGTTTAGGGTTAGGGGTAGGGTTAATTCGCTGTCACGGTGTTTGTATAGTTTTACCACCAATTCAGCTAAATTCTGAAGTTAAATAAATTTATTGTAAAAATCCTTTTAAATATAAATATTAGTTTTCTGGATCTATTTCAAAGATAATTAGTAAAATAAAATCCTAAAATATTGAATTAAATAAAAATTTAAAAAAAAACAAAACAAAAAAAAAACACCCTGTTTGCGCAAAAAAAAGAAGCTGAATTAGACCCCAAAACCGAGTGTTTTGCCGTTCACAAAACCACAACAAACCATACTTGTGGAAATACGGAATATACGGAGGCCGAAAAGCTGTCGGAGAATGACGTCATGTAATTAAAAGGAAAGAGGGGCCCCCCCCCCCCCCCGACGGGCATTCGTACATTTCTATTGTAAATGTTTGTATAAATTTTACCATTTTTTTAATTTCATTATTTTTCTACGTTCTTGTTTTTAAATTATTTTTTTTTAATTATTGGCCAATATTATATAAAAATTGTGTTACGCTGAAAGTTTCACATTCTTGCGAGCAAGGGAATTATTAAAATCTTGCATATAAAATTTATGCGAAATCTGTAATTTAAAAAAAAAAAAAAAAAAAAAAGTAAAAATATTTTTGCTATTATAATTTGGGGGGGGGGTGAAAATATTAAATAAGCAATGCTTTATTCAATGGTAATATTGATAGTTCGAGAAATTCATTTTTCTTCGAGTTATATCGAATTCATTAATACGGACTTTAGGGGCTTTTTTTCGTAATGTTCCTGTAAAAATTAATTGTATTGTTACAAATTATGATGTTTTATTTATATAAAAAAAGTAAAAATAAATTCTTGCATTTTTTATTTACTTCTGAAAACCATAACTTTAGTAAAGGTATTTTTTGTTTAAACAAAATAATACATTTCCATTAGGATTTAAATAAAATAATGAGTTCATTATATTCTGCGATCATCATTTAATAAATACTGAAAAATTTATTAAAATTGATTTTGGTGAATTTTTAAGTAAAGGGAGGGGTCAAAATGTTTATACATTTTGAGCGTCGGCATTCATTTTGTCCGAGGCTAGTTTGCTGCATTCACTTATGTGGTTTATTGTCTGCAGAGTCTGCATTTACTGTTTTCTTGTGTCTTGTCGATCCTTGCTGTGATATCGTGTTATCTTGTGCAGCTGTTATTAGGAATTCATATTCCCTGTTTAGGTTTCCATTTGTAGCCATAGATTTTGTTGGTCTCTTTCGCCATCCTTCCAGGTCTCTAGCTGTAGTAATTATTCTTTCGGTGTGCTGCCTTATGTATTTTTCTGGTTCTTTTTTTTTATTTATTTACACGGTCCTCTACACAAACCAGCCCTCTTCCTCCGTCTTTCCTTTTCACATATAATCGGTCAATATCATGCTTTGAGTGCATTGTGCATCGTTATGAGTTTCCTGGTCTTCTGGTCAGTATTCCTTAGTTCTTCTTTGGTCCAGCTTAAACATGGTCTAGAGTATTTTACTAGTGGCACTGCCCACGAGTTTATTCCTTTAATTAGGTTTCTACTATATAGTTTAGTTTCAAGGAGTTTTCTTGTTCTTCTGAGGTATTCCTTTCCAATTTTCTCTTTCATTTCCGTTGCTTTGATGGTGTCTGTTTCGAGTACTCCCAAGTATTTGTAGCGTCATATTCACCTAGTGCCCTCATCTCTGTTTGATTGGGCAGTACTATACCTTCTGTTGCTTCTAGTTTTCCCCTCCTCATGATCAGTAGTACGCACTTTTCCATACCGAATTCCATTTGGATATCCTGGCTAAAGATTCTGGCCGTGTTTATTAGTGTTTTTAATTCTTTTTTGCAAACAGTTTCAGGTCATCCATGTACATTAGGTGGTTCATTCTTTCTTCTGTGTTAGTGAACTTGTATATTATCAATATTATTATGATTATTGTTATTATTATTAATCAACGATTAACCAAAGATTTAAAACATGTCTGGTTTGTTTACAAAGAAACTGAAATTATTTAAAATATATTTTAAGTTATTTTGGTGTTTGCTGCTACTGAATTCCTGATTACATTTAATGACTTTATTCAAGTTCTGCATGTCTGTTTACTTCCGTTTTCTGCTGATCCTTCTACTTCACAATGAATGCCCTGAAAAGGTCCCTTCTGATTAATGTTTACCAGTTTTAAAATAAGTAAACTAACTTGAATAACAGAATACTTTTAACTGGTAAACATTAATCGGAAGGGACTTTTACAGTCAGCAGAAAACGGAAGTAAACACAGACATGCACAACTTGAACAAAACACATTTAATAATTGATTAACAATAAATAAAAAGGGCAAAGTCACTAAATGACGGTGTGAAAAATATTGTATAAAAATTTTTTTGTTGTAATGAATTTTTTCGAGTTAAAATCTATTGAGAAATACTCATTTTGTATTGAGAAATCCACACTTTAAATATATAAACATTAGGTAAAAGTAACGTTACCCAAAATAGTCGTATATTTGGGCTATATTGGATAACAGGTGGTATATCTATATATTAGTGGCCTGGCAGAGACAACCGAAGCAGAAAAACTGAAACTGCCTACCAGGACACTATATATACAAATGTAGGCAAATTTGAGCATATTTTATTGGTTTGAAAATATAGGGTTTTTTTTTACCAATTGTTGTAAAATTTTAACCATAGAATTATTATCTTCAAAAGACCTGCAAATTTTCATGTTGTTTCGTGTCATAGAACCAAAGATATGAGCATTTCAATATTCAATTTGGTTGCAAGTAGAGATATATCCATATAGATAGATAGATATACCACCGTTTTTTTATAAGTTCTAAATCTCAGCGACTATTGATGAGAATTTAACAAATGAAGGCTCGTTGGAAAGGTAATGATCTGAATTGTGTAGTGGGCTATGTGGCATTTGCCCTTAAGGTCGCACATTATGGTGATCGTCCATCATCCAGAGCCTATTTTGGGCACTTTTTTACAGCTATAAAATGTTTTAATCAAAGTCATTTTGTTTTCCTAGTTTTGCATAGGAATTAAAAAATATCTGATATTTCCACAAAACCTCTAAAGGGAGACTAAAACTTGCTGCTATGGTTTCAAATGATCTGAAATAACAGCAGGAGAAAACTTGATTCCAAATATTCCTCATATGTTATATCTCCCCTCTTTGGTTTTAAAACATAAAGTAAATTTCACAATGCATAAGGATTATTTGATACTGGAGATATTCATAATCGTATCTTATTTCCAAAAGAGGAGATATATAGTGTATGAGAAATATTTGGAATCAAGTCTCCCCTTGCTGTTATTTCAGATCATTTGAAACCATAGCAGCAAATCTTTGTATCCATCAAGACCAGAGGTTTTGGAAAAATATGCGGATATATCTTTACTCGTAGCCAAATTGAATATTAAAATGCTCATATCTTTGGTTCTATGGGCCGAAACTACATGAAAATTTGCTGGTTTTTTGAAGATTATAATACTATTCTATGGTTTAAATTTTATGGCGATTGGTAGAAAAGAACCTACATTTTCAAACTAATAAAATATGCTCAAATTTGCCTACATTTGTATATATATAGTGTCCTGGCAGGACAGTTTTAGTTTTACTGATTTGGGATGAATTTAGTTTAAGGTTTCTTTTTTGTTTGGTTGGTTGTCTCCCCTGTGGCCTTGCCAGGCCACTAATAAAGTGTTGGGACGATTAATCGGAATTGGGAATGGGAAAAAGTCGGAACATTTACAGGTATTGGAATCGGAAAAATTTGTGCTTATTTTCTGATGACAAAAACGATTGTCTTTTTTATTTGATTTAGGATTTATATTCTCTCGATGAGGCTTTTTAAGCAGTCATTATTCATTTTCTATTTTGGAGCTATGATGTGTATATGTATTAAAAGTTTCTGGCGTGTGTACGTTGTCATTTTTTATCCGCATCAATCCTGACTGCGGACGCTGATAGCTGAACTAAAACTGTTTTGCTTGGCTGAAGAAAGCACGTTAAACTTCAAAATATAATTTTAAATTGAAGAAATAAAATGTCAACTTTTTTCTTTTTTAATGCATCTAAATGATAGTATTTCTAATTTCGGAAATAATTGAACCAGGAAATATTCACAAAAGCGATGGAACGTTAATGCTGTGTATTGAAATGCAGTGCGGCTCTCTTGCTATAGCATTGCGTGTGTGTGTGTAAATCTCCACAGATTGCCTTATTCTATTTTTGTCAACAGAAACAGCTGTTCGTCTCTCTCACACATAGGTCCTGGATATGACCTTAAACTATATCCAGTGGTGAGGCCCCAGCTTGCGGGCTTTGGGGAGTGTGGAGCCACCCTTTAATTGCCATTGCTCCCAGGTCCACTCTGACCCGGAGTGGTAGTACCTGTTAGGGTCCCAACTATGGGTTAAATAGAAACCGACTTGAAAACAACAAATATATTCTATTAAAAAATCTTTCTTCAAAATCTTTGGATACGGCATTAAATAACCTGAAAAGGGTTGATATGCCGTAAAACAAAACCAACCAACCAACTCTCACACATTAGTACCTATTTACTATGCCTCCCCACGGGACAGAGTTAGACACCAGGGTCGTTTTTTAACGTGGAGAAAAGGTACAAAAATAAAAATTGTCTCAGTCGTGAAGGATTTCTTCTCCACCGAAAGAGAACAAGAAAATGAAGTGCAGAAGTGGCTCATTGAATACTGACATCTAGTTAAAACGTGATGTTGTGGCAGTTAAAGTTTTTGTCTCCCTCTCTCTTGTAGGAAAACTATACAAAAACGATATGACGGGATATTAACGTTAAACTACAGTGCTTGCCCTCGTGCTATAGCAGAAGTGTGTTTATTGTACATTTTGTTTTCAATTTCTTGGCTGTTAACTTTACTGTGTAAACTTGTTAATGAATGCCGTCATAACGTTTTTCTCTTCATTTTTAAAATTTTATTGTAGCAAAATATTTTAATTCTTTGATCCCCACGGATTTTCTATCGTTTTGTCAACAGAAACAGTTGTTCGCTTTTTTGACACATAAGTACTTGATTTATTGGGTAGTAATGTCTAGTTGTAAAGGTAACCGTAGTGGTGATGTGGCAGCTAAACTGTCTGCGTCCTCCTTTCTACCCGTACTTGTAAAATATTAATCGTAAAACGAAAAAATAAAATAAAGACAATTCATACCCACTTAATTTTTTTACTTAAACACGAGATAAACAAATTTATATATATATATATATATATATATATATATATATATATATATATATATATATATATATATATATATATATATATATAATCTCCAGCAACACGCACTTCAAAAAATGGCAAGGAGATAACGGCTACAAAAACATGACACATCTTATACAAAATTGCATGAAATCGTGCGATTGTGTGCTTGTATTTCTCACCTTTACATAACTTAGAGATTTATTTAGCAATGAATTTGGGTTATGACTTTTCTGATACTGTGCTTTACATTTTTCTGTCCCTGGTCAATGAGTGAGAAATCCTTCTAGACTGAGGATTTTTTTTTTTTTAAATCTTTGTCCTAATCCAGAGTGTCCCTTCTTGTAGAGCTGTCCCACCTAGTTGTAAAAGTAAATGTAGTGGTGATGTGTCAGCTAAAGTGTCTGTGTCTTCCTTTCTACCCATAAATGCAAAAGTGTAACTAAACGAATCGTCAACACATATTTTGCTTAAGGTTCTTATTTTATTCTTTTGCACATAACATGAACTTCCCCTTTCCCATTTTTTGTGGAAAAAATTGCTTACGTCATGTATAGAAACAGCTATTCGTCTCTTACACATATGTGAAGAATGCCATTCTCAACATTATTTTTACACCTTTCGTTAATGTTGTCAACAGAAAATGGTTGTTCGTCTCATAGTAGTTTGCTCATTGGATAGTGACCTCTTCGGTGATTGTGATCTAACAGCCCTAGAGATGCTCCATTCTTTCTTCCTTATCTTTGTAGTTGGAAATATAGAAAGAATTTAAAAGCACAACAAATAATTCCATTATTTTCTCTGGGATTTGGTTCAGTTATTACAGTAATTTGCACAAAGTACATCAAGATGAGCCGCATTTTCCCCTTCCAACCCAGAACATTCGAAAACTCGTTCAATCACTTTGATACCTAATTTATTAGAGGCAGGAATTTTTTTTCTGCTATGTACTTCCTCATATGTCGTCATATCCTGCCAATCTGTAGTCTTAATTTTAAACTTTTAATTTCTTAATTTGGATTTGGCTCCCGAATTTGTTTTATGGAAATTGTTTCAGACACGGCATGAAGCCACTTTATGTAAGAAACTAAATTAAAAAAAAAAAAAAATTACATTGTTGAATTTTTTATTTTTTTTATATGAAGATTGGTTATTCATATTATTTGGATTCTTCGGACTACTGTTCTCATCTTGAGCGCGATTTACACCACGGTTCAGTTGCTGTAACAGACTTCAGATGTATCTTGAACTCGAGAATGTTTCTGTTGAATTCGGGAATTTGGACTGAATTTCGAACGGAACCCATTATTTACTTCACGCGGGTAGAAAGATACAATCGCTAATTACTTAGGACTTCTATCGAGTCGTGGCTGATGGGGCAAGAACATGCTACCTTCGTGAAGTAAACAACAGGTTCCAATCAAAAGTCTATCCAAATTCCTGAGTTTGACAGAAACATTCCTGTATTCGACAAAATATACCTGAAAAGGGTCGGAGGTTACATCGACCGAAACGTTGTGAAAATAACACTCAAGATGAGAATAGTCATCTGAAGAATCCAAATACGAAAAAATAACTTCAAAGCCAGAAACCAACAATAAATGCTAAATGGATAGATTATAACTCAGAAAACAGCAATTTTCCCCCTTTTGTCAGAAACATCGCTCATGGAAACGACAAAACAACGAATAGATATTTACAAGGCTGTCAAAAGGTTCCATTCTCCATTTGGTTCCAAAACCATGTGGAACTCGTGGATACATTTTTGTTGCGTTAGGTGTTCACCCTTTCCGCTTATACATCTATGTAGATGAGCACACTCGACCACCTTTTTTGCGATAGACATAAACATATTGTACACGAGTTCAAGGAAGTTGTATTAATCATAAAAGTTCCTTTTTTCTTTCTTAAGTCCTGATAAACAATATCCGACTCTTTTTCCGCAAATCAGTTTCGAAGTTTTTGAATTTTTCAATACTTGTTCACTTCCTCGTGTTTTGTATCGTCCCCCTCCCCCACCCCTCTGCTTTTGTCACTTTGGTCCATTCACACGGGACGAACGTATTTCCCAATTCAGAAAAAAAACGTTTTCTCCAAACAAAAGAATTCATTCAAACAACAATTCTACACATCCACTTTGCAACAGTTGAGTAAAAAAAAAAAAAAAAAAAATTATGACTTGCAATCAGAATAAAAATAAGCAAGTCATTTGATTCAAATAATAATGAAATAAAAACTTGTTCATTTCTTTGAATGAATCATATTTTTTCCCATGTAATTCATATGCGATTCGGAAGAAATGGACCAATCAGTTGTCTTGCCTTTCTATTCTCGCTCCTCCCCTTTTCTCTTTTTCTTACCCTTCTCTCTCTCTCTCTCCCTCTCTCTCATTCCTTTCCTTTTCTCTCTTAACGTTCGCGTCTTATTTTATTTCATTCAATTTCTTTTCCTGTTTTTGACCCATCTCCTTTCTTTTATTACCGTTCTCTTTATTGCTCCTCTCTCTCTCTCTCTCTCTCTCTCTCTCTCTCTCTCGTTTCTGTTCCCCCTCTCTATCTGTCTTTTATTATCGTTCTCTTTATTACCCCCCCTCTCTCTCTCTCCCCCCTTCTTTCTTCTCTCATTCTTTGCTTTTTCTCTTTTCTTCCGTGCCCTCACCCTCTTTTTCTCTTCCTATTCACCTATGCCTTTTAATGTTTATCCCTACACACCCTTTCCCATAATCTGGGCGTTGGCTCACTGGTCGGTCCTGGGAACATATCCAACACGGTCCATTTTTCTTTTATCAATTCCAACTTATTGATCTTTCTTCAACTGCTTTTTCCGACATGAACGCTATTCAATAACCGAAGAAAAAACAAACTTTTTTTTTTCATACTTCTTTATTGTTAAACGAAAAGAGAAAAAACTTTAAATAAAAGTTTTTACAAATCAATTTTTGTTTAAAATTTTTTTTTTTTTTTTTTTTTTTTCTCAAGATTCTTTTCATATTTTTCCATTCTTGCATTTAAGGAAAAAAAAAACTCATTTGAAAGACTTAATGGAATAAGTTAGAGTTAACTTGTTATCCTTAGTCATTTGTGATTGCACCTTGTATTCAATAAATATTCTACACTGTGTATTGCACGTTAGCATTAAATAACTGAGAAGAGGTCACATCTAGTGTGGACAAACATCTTTCTGCTCAACACTCCACCCCGATTTACACGCTATAAACAGGTACTTACTTCCTTCCCGACGCAGTAAGATGTGACACACGGTTGGAAGGTGGGGAGAGTTAAGCCAGTGCCCCTAAAGGAGGAGGAGCACTCTGGCCTTTTAAAAAATTGCCTGAGCAGTCCTGTTGGCATTCTCCGGTAGAGGCACCTCAGACAATAAGCACTAAACTTAAGAACTCAAGAGGCCACAACCTGAGGGTGGGGGCTTCTAGAACTACCCAGAACCGCACCTCAGTCTGACAGATGCAAAGTCATTTCCTACTCAAAAGTGACCAAAACTCTATCAGACTGAGTGTCAAAGACTTATCCTCGACTGACGCAAATATAACCTACTCAAGCTGTCACATTACCCCCTTCGCTTCAATGGCAGCATAGGCTCACCCTCCCAGGCTTTGCTTTCTTTCTTTGAGAAAAGAAAATCTCTTAAAGTGCCTCTTTTAGAGAATGCCCAGACATCTTTTTGCAGGGAGAAAGTGCCCTCTTTCTACGCTGACTTTTTAATCCTACTTTCCAACCCTTGTGTCACATTTCTTAATGGTGGGAGAGAAATGAATATTACCTTGCTTGAGGTGAATATATGTGTTAAAAAAAACATTGCAATTTTTTTTTTTTTTTTTTTTTTAAAGACTGAATAATCCTTTGTAACGCCACAACGTTACAATCATTATTTTTTATTATTATTGCATTTTCACCCAAAAACAGTTTTCTATATTTCGTAACCTCAAACTTATTCAATCAGCTATGTGAGGGGGGGGGGCTTATTTTTGCTGTCTATACTTAGTCTTACACATGTTTCATGATATCCCAAGTTCTTACATTGCTCCAATTTGGACATGTCGGACTGACAACATTTTTAGTGTTTGTATACCTGTTTATTCATGGAGATTTGGTATATGTTGGTGATGGAATAATTCCAATATTTCTCCCAATTCCAACACAATTACCAATTCAGATTCTTCTAAGATTTCCAAATATTTAGCTATAGTAGTGTTTTTTTTTTTTTTTTTTTTTTTTTTTCGGATTTCCTTAAAAACCCATGCAATGTGTCTGTATTTTTGCAAATGTAAAAATACATTTGTGGGGGATAAACTATAGATTTTATTTTTATTGATAGATTAAAATCAAATATTAATCATTTTATCATTAAGGCCAGCAATGGAAAATTAAGTTTTAAGCAAAAACAAAACCAAAAAAAACAAAAAACATTAAAAGAATCATTTTTATCATCCAAAAATAAGCACAATTTTTTTTTCTGATTCTAATTAATCGTCCCAACACTAGTATCTGAAGCCAAAACTCTGCTATTACTTTTTATATATGCTACTATTCTTTGTTTTGCTCAATTGAATTTATTATACTATTTTAGACTAACGTATTTTTCAAGGCTTAATTTGAGGGGGAAGGGTGTGTAGTATCTGTTCTGCTGGTATGATACCTTTCTCCTAAGCATTATCTCACTCTTGGAGAGGAGGGGGTCAGCCAACTCCTTGATTATATGACCCAAAGACTCAAATAGAAGTCTTGTTACTGAAAAATATTCTGAGAAAGGGAGATAGTTTGCATATGGTTTCATGCACCCCTTCAATTTGGATGCCCGCGGCCATCCCCCCCCCCACACACACACACCCGTTGTGCACCACACTGTGGTTACAGATTAAATTAATTTTTTCTTTCAATTTTCAACCAATTGTTTATTGTTAAACAAAAGATGACACTTTTTAATCTTTTTTGCTCTTTCTTTTCATTTTCATGAACGTCGTTGACTTCAACTAAATTATTTTCGATGACAAAAAAAAAAATCCAGAAATTCCAACGTTATCTTGTAAATCACTATTGGTGTGTCGGCTTTTTACAACTTGTCAGCTTCTGACTTGGACACCTGTTCCCGCTGCCTGTGTAATTCCGCGGACGTGAACGGTTGGGTGGGTGAGAGGTTGTGTCATTCAGTCTCTGGTTACAAGAGCTTTGAAATTAACTGTCACCCACCAGATCTGGAAGAAGAGCTTCTCTAAACAGAAAACCGACTGAGCAAACAACTTGAAAAACTGCTAATGGTCCGCAGTTCAATGTAGCCAACTCTAATTCCATCAGCAGACTGGTTTCAACCTGCCAGCTAACTAGAAGTCGAGAATCACAACTTTTGCCTGTGTCTTTTCTTTTTTGTTTAGCTGACATAAAGCATATTAAGTCAGGAGTAAGCAATTGATCTTAAATATTTGTGGGTGCATTGGCCAGTATAAATCTATATAGCTATAAAAGTGAGAATGTGTGTGTGTGTGTGTGTGTGTGTGTGTGTGTGTGTGTGTGAGGACACTTCTCAACATATATATTCAATGAATGTTTGATCTACAGACTTGAAATTTAATATATATATATATATATATATATATATATCAAACTGCTTTTTTGAATTGAGTAGCAGTTTTTGAGTGGCATAGGAGATTCAAGGAAGGCTGTCTGTGAGGGCTGATGAGAGGTGTGGGAGGAATAATGAAGTCAGAACACCAGAGTTGATTGGCCAAATAAAGAATTTCATGGATAAGGACCGTTGTGTGTCTATAGAGACAGTGTTCACAGTTTCATGTCAGTGTGGATGGAAACTGTGCACACAATCATTCGCAAGGAACTGAAGATGCGGAAGATTTGTCCCAAGGGTGCTCCGTCCTTGTCACAGACTATTTGACCAAGATGTGCATCAAGATGTTTTCTCACACTCCCTATAGTCCAGACCGTGCTCCCTGTGACTTTTGGTAAGCTCAAGTAAAACCTTGGAGGTTGTCGTTATAAGACAATAGAGGAGATGAAAGAGGTTGTGCCGAGGGTCACTGACATGCTAACAGAGGAGGACTTCCATGAGGCGTTTCAAAAGTTGTTGAAACAATACAAGTGCATTGCAGCCAGAGGAGATTACTTTGAAAGGGACTAAAGTTTCATATGTGTACTATCAATAAAAGTGCCCATACAAAAGTCTGGAAACTTATTGAAGGCGTCTTGTATCTAAATTTTCAAATTTTACATTGTTGCAATTTTCAAAATATAAAAATTTGGTGCTACCATAGACTTCATGTAAGTTGGGTGCACACACATACAAACGAATGGATTCTGGAGAAGATCGGAACATGCCGAAGACTGCAGGACAACATCAATGACTGGAAATTGTGATTTTTGGAACATGTAGCCAGAGCAGACATCCTAACAAAAGATCTGCTCTTTGGTACAACCCTGGCAAAAGAGGACGTGGAAGACCAAAAACAAGAATGTCAGACAACATGAAAGAAATTGCAGGCATTAGCACGGCTGAGTTTCTCAGAATTGCAAAGAACTGGAGTCAGTGAGGACGGTTCGTGAAGAGTGCGACGGTTGGTCAGTAATGATCCTTCCGTAAAAGGAGGAGGAAGTTTAAGTCAAATTTAGTTCTTACTTGATTGCTTATACAGTGATATTGTTTTGTTTTTTATTTTTTAATTATGTTGTTACTGTTAAAAGGTAGCTTAGATAAGTTTTTTTTCAAAAAATATTTTCATAAAGTGACAAAAAAATATTAAGAAGGCTTTAATATCTTTGATAAAACCATTCCTCCAGGGGCTCCTCTGCAGAATTTCTCTCACCTTTCCACCTTACAAAAAAAATTAGTGAGTTAAGAAAAAGGTAGAGCTGATTGGTTGGTTGGTTGTTTTGTTTTACGGCATATCAACCCTTTTCAGGTTATTTAATGCCGAATCTAGTGATTTTGAAGAACGATTTTTTAATATAGTATATTTGTTTTTTAAGTCGTATTCTATTTAACCCATAGTTGGGACCCTAACAGGTGCTACCACTCCGGGTCAGAGTGGACCTGGGAGCAATGGCAATTAAAGGGTGGCTCCACACTCCCTAAGGCCTGCAAGCTGGGGCCCTCACCATCGGATATAGTTTAAGGTCATATCCAGGACCAGGTAGAGCTGACTTTGCAGTTTTAACTTTAAGTGAACCAATCATGTCTGTCTCCTCCATTATAAAAAATGGCGGCAACAAAAAAGACTCATCTGTTCACACAAGATGAATGACAGTAGAGGCCGATAATCCAAATACATCTATTTTAAACCTAAAATTGAAGAGAAAGTTACACAATCAAGTACAGTTCTTACATAACATTAATTCTATGTTTTGCAATTGACAAATGGAGTCCTGACATTCAGGGAATTTGATATCTTCAATGCACCTGATGTGTGTTCGTTAGGATTTAAATCTCACAGGAAATACAATGAAGTTCCTGGAGGTTAACAATTTTTGTAACATTCCTTTATATATCACTTAGTCATCTAAAGAACTGTTATTTTATATATCAATTCAAGTCCATTTTTTCCCCCTCAAACTTTTCTTATCAATAATTTTTTTTACTACAAGTTTCATGAAAATCTATTTTGCCAGTGCTATAAGGCAAATGTTGATCTGTTTTGTTAAAAAAAATTTATTCCAATCGATTTCATCGATTTTCATATTTAATCCAATCAATATTTTTTGTTTTGATTACTAATATCATAGAGGGAGGAGTTAACCCTTGAACAGTTCCAAGTCCTAATGCTGCTACACAACTCACCAGGTACTAATTTAATGAGAGATGATTTCTATTTACTTTTACCATTACTTTTTTTTTGTATGTGTAATCCATGTAATTTATGGAAATTAAGATCCAGGGAAACACCGGACGCCCTGTTAGTTTATTAAAAATACATGTAAGAGGGTTCAATAACCTTCAATAATGAGAATAAAGTTGACCCTTTAACTCATTTGGAATCATTCTTTAATGCTAGAATAATAATTGATAATTTTCTTTTTTTAATGGGCATTCATGTTTACAATTCATCATCATCATCAGTTACATGTCTGTTTTATGGCTTTAAAAAATTCACTGTAAAACTACCATACCTCTGCACTAGCAGTGTCAGAAATTTCGTGAAAATAGTGAATAATTCCACCCCATCTTTCCAAGCTTATAACTCCTCGAAAAATGTAATTCAAGCCCTAATTTTTTTTTTCAATTAAAGGAGTAAGGACCAAGGTTTTATTTAAAAAAAAAACAAAACAAAACAATGTGTTTTTTTTTTTTTAAAAAGGTTTTAAACTTCGGACTTTACAGGTAAATTTCTAAAAAACTGATTTTTTTTTTTTGTTTTAAATTTGAATATATTATTTATTGACCTTTTCTCTTCAATTTGTGATATATAAACCTATTAAACATAAATTAATTATTTACTTTTTAATAGACATTTCAAAATGAGAGGCGTAAATTATTCGACCCCCTATCTTTCTAAGCTTATAACTCCTCGAAAAATGTAATTCAAGCCCTAATTTTTTTTTCAATTAAAGGAGCAAGGACCAAGGTTTCATTAAAAAAAAAAAAAAAGACAAAAAGAAAAAATGTGTTTTTATAAAATAAGGTTTTAAACTTCGGACTTTACAGGTAAATTTCTAAAAAACTGATTTTTTTTTTTGTTTTAAATTTGAATATATTATTTATTGACCTTTTCTCTTCAATTTGTGATATATAAACCTATTAAACATAAATTAATTATTTACTTTTTAATAGACATTTCAAAATGGGGGGGGCGTGAAAATGGGGGGGCGTGAAAATGGGGGGGCGTGAATTTAAAAAAAACGTTTGTCTAAAATATTATATTCGGTTTATTGGAAAGAACATAAAATTTCACATTGACCCTGAAAATATCGTAAAAATAGAATCAATAGAAAAATTTTGATAGATTTTTAAAATTTAAAAATTTAAAAATATTGAGTTTAAAAATTGAAAAATATTGAGTTCGGAAAATTCATTACTGTTTAAAAAAAAAAATAAAAATATTTTTATTACTTTTAAAACAACTGTAATAGTTTATTTTGGAAGTATAATCCATAAAGAAAATAAATAACCCACTTTTAACAGAGAAATTACGAGATTTTTATATTGTATTCGCAGTTTCGTGTTAGGGGTGTCAAAAATTCCTACAAAAATTCTGATACTGCTACCTCTGCACTACCATATTTCTTTTTATTTATCCAACTCTCAAATCCTTATCGTTTCCTTGCATGGTTTTCTACTGTACTCACGTGTTCTACACCTATTTAACCCAAGAACTGTGATCCATTCTTTCAATGTGACCATACAAACAAGGCCTCCTGTTTTCCGTACATCTCTCTATATTGTCCAGATTTAATCTTCCTCTGAGGTCATCAGATCTAAGCCTGTCCTTAACACTCATATTACACATCCATCATATCATTATTATATCATTTCTCTCCATGCAACGCATGTTCTCAATTCTCACTGGCCAATTTTCACTTTCATACATCATCACACTGCATATATATGTTTGTTAAACTTTTCCCCTGATCGGCAGTGGTAACTCCGTATTTATTTTATCAATATTCTCTCTCTCTCCCTCTCTCTCTCTATATATATATATATTGTGTATATTTAGGCAGCATTTTCTCATTTAGACAAATATTATTGAATAGCACGGAATTATTCTGTTTTACAATTTTCCTTTTTATCTTCTCCAATCTCCAAATAGTCCTTTTTGTGTTCTTCTCGAAATTTTCGAGAAGAACACAAAAAGGACTATTTGGAGATTGGAGAAGATAAAAAGGAAAATTGTAAAACAGAATAATTCCGTGCTATTCAATAATATTTGTCTAAATATATATATATATATATATATATATGAGAGTAATATGCAAACCCCTGCAGATACATAGAATCTTTGTGTTTTGATCACCTAAGAATTGGTCTAATACATAGATATCCACCTGGTTCTTTTTTTTTTTTTTTCCCCCAAACATAGTGACAAACCCCGCCCCTCCAGCTTGATATGTTATTTTAGTGACTTGTATGTTTCCTCTGCCAACCAACCCTTCTATACGTCAACACTTTTCTTAGATTTTCTATAATAATAAACACATTCCTTCCAAGCCAAAATAGTAGACATGAAAACCATACTCTTCCACCAACCCTAAAAAAATACATTAAAAATCCTCAGACTTGCAAGGAGGAATTTGATTGTCAACTAGACTAACTCATCCAAGAATATTTTGTCAATTCAGGAAAAATTGATCATTTAATGCTAAATATTTACACTGGCTTTTTTTTTTTTTTTTTTTTTTTTTTTTTTTCAATCTTTTTAAAAATTTTGGATTCAACGTTTTTTTTTTTTCTGTTTTTGCCAAATTTTTATCATTGATTAAAAATGTTTGTTATTTCTTCAAAATTAAACAAATGATTTGCAACTAAATCATTTTTAGAACCAACTCCCCCCCCCTAATTTTTTTTTTAATATTCATTTTATCTGATATTATTAGTGATGCATTTCTGATGATCGCAAAAAACTGCAGTAAACTGTTAAAGCTTTAAAGTCTTTAATTATCATTTACTAGCATGGTGCCCTGCGTTACCCGGTCATGAAATATGCTAAATTATATTTTAATTTATGCAGATTTCATATTTATTATTAAAGAGCCAATTCTCTGTTGATTATTATATTGTACCCAATATATGGTAGTGATTTTTAAAGTTTAAAAAAAAAAAATGACTTGGGTGCCATCAGCTAGAATCAAAATCCAAACATTTAGCAGTCAAACCTTAGTTGTTATTATCATCAGGGATAAGAAATAGTTAAAAATTAACGCAGTTTAACGTATAAATGTATATTTACGCATGCGTTCAAGAGCACTTATATCTACCAAGTTCCAATTTTTTCAATTTGGACTCCTTAGCAGCTAATTTTACCAGCTTTTATAAATACAAAACATGAATCTCCAAAAATGTAATCACTTGACCTGCCTTGTGCCACTCTGTGACTGTGCATCTCTGAAGATACACACTTTGGAAAAGTGGAGACAGACACACTACAGTGAGTTTTATATAGATAAAGATTAGTGAGACCATCACACCGGCTCCCGGTAGATCATTGAAGTTAAGTGACGTTGAGTCTGGTCAGTACTGAAATAAGTCACTATTTGCGAATACCAAGTACTGTATGTGCTCTTCGTTTATATCGGCATTGTTTCCAGCTATCCTCAACTTCTCCCTGCCACTGAAATCAAGCAGTGTCAATTCAAGAGGTGTGGTTAGTGATTGCTCAACACTTGCTTCACATTTGGCATGTCATTTATCATCTCTATATGATGATCAGATGGTTCTTGTCATTCTAACAAATGAACATCCAAACGTCTATTAGCAAGACTTGTGTCCTGGCGTTGCCCAGGAAAATTGAGGAAACCCAAGATAATCATGTTTTTAGTTATTTGGAAAGAGGTAATTAGTATTATTAAACATAATTTTCTTTTAATATATATATATATATATATATATATATATATATATATATATATGAATAAGTTACCACTTCTCAAGTCTAAAATCCACTCGAGGATGAGTGCTAATAAGATGAACACATTGGCAGTTGAATGATAAAGAATATTATGAGAAGATTGAAAATAATGAATGGAATGATAAAATTTGATAACTTATGAGGACAAGTTTTTATTAACATTAAATTTGAAGATGACCATGTTGTATCCCCCAGGGAAACAATCTGTCAGTAACATAGTTTTAAAATCTAAAACTATTATTGATATCAAAAACTAGAAACCGAATATTCAATGACAAAGTAAAATGAAAATATTTTTGGAAACGCAGGAAGTCATGTGATCTTTGTAATCTTCTTGCTGGTGTGTGCTAACCCGTATTTTAATGATACGGTAGTGTAAGTTCTGCCACACACAGAAGTAGGGAGTCTGAACTATCTGACATCCAGCTGTAAGGTACTACTTTAAGGTTCTCCTGTGAGGTTCTACTATAAGGTTCTCCTGTAAGGTACTACTATAAGGTTCTCCTGTAAGGTACTACTGTGAGGTTCTACTATAAGGTTCTCCTGTAAGGTACTACTGTGAGGTTCTACTATAAGGTTCTCCTGTAAGGTACTACTGTGAGGTTCTACTATAAGGTTCTCCTGTAAGGTACTACTGTAAGGTGAGGGCTACTTTGCAATGCAATACAATGGAGTATGTAAATATCTCCACTGGAAAATCTGAAAAAATTATATTTTTTTATTTATTGGAATCTTTTGAGATGAGGAATTTGCATTTATTTATTTGCGGACTGTTTTCTTTATCTTCATATTTGTTGTTTGGAACCGTCGGGTGTCGTGGATAAAGGTGTTTAATCTCTGTGGTTCCAGGTAAGCATTGTCTGAAGATAGCAGTTTCAATCCTACCCCAAAAGCAGGCCAAACAAAAAACATGTTGCAACGACAACAACTATGGAAGGCAGTAATTACTGGGATATATTTAAGACTCAGCATTCCTATCCCGTCGCGGTTAATCACTTGAAGAAGGCCAGAGGAATAGTTGGCTGAAATGCGGCGAAACAACAACTATGAAGATGAGGATAACAGTCCACAAATCAATAAACATCTGACAAAAGTTTAATATCAAATGGAGCAGCAAGTCCTGAGAACATATACGAGAAATAATATACACCACCCACTATGACTATGAAATCCCTACAGATGCGTACCTAGAAAACGGAGCCATTAAACCTGGCATAGTGATATGGGACGAGGGGAAAAAAGCAACCTTAGTAGAAGTCAGTTTCCCCAATGATGCTGGATTAAATGAGGAAAAAGATAACAAAATACCAACGTCCTATGTATGACATGAAAAGAAACTGGAATTTTAGGAAGATCGTCACCATTCCAGTTATTATAGGAACAACCAGACTCATGAAAGATAATTTAAAAAAAACTACATGTCAAATATACCTGATGAACCAAGTGCAAGAGATACAAATCATTGCACTTAAAGGCACGGTTAGAATCTTACAAAAATCTCTGTTGGAATTTTTGAGAAAGTGGGTGAATATCTGGCATCATATAGCCATTCCCAACTGGAACAAAAAATAAGAAATTGAAAAAGTTTGTAGGTAAGGCCAGTATTGTCCCCCCCCCTTTAACAATGTTGGTTGTATGGCAATCTCCCTGAACCCCCTCCCTCGCTCTAAATCATTTTTTTTTTTTCCCTTCCCATGGGAAACTAATCAGCATATTTTCTGCTCCCAACAAAAATGACATTCTTCATTGATTGGAATTTTACCAAAAAGTCTGACCCCCACATAAAGGACTGGCACACCATTTAGGATATTTTAATGTCAGACTTGGCGACAAGTCATCATTTTTTCTCTCTCTAAACAGAGGCTTTAGTGTCAACCCAATTGCCCCACCCCATCCTTCCGACACACACGGTCACACATTTGTGTTTTGTTTAGTCATTTCTCCAGAACCATGTTTCTTTTTTTGTTTTTTTTATTAATACTTGGAAAATCTTAGAAATATCTTTGAAACTTACCAGTGTCTTTATTATGTACTACGAGAGTGATCTGTGAGAGTCTTTGAAATCTTTGGGTGTATCTTCGATCTCTAAGACTGCTTCGGTACCTTCCGTTCTATCGTTGAGTTGTAAAACAATACACAGACATCTATAATATAAATCTCACCTGTCTGTTTAAATGTATGTATGTATGTTAGTATGTATGTCTGCTTAAAGTTTTGATAGTGGTGACGGATTTTCACAATATCGGTATCATTTTGAAGCTGGACGTTTCGGATGACAAATATTAAAAAATTGGCCAAAAACATTAATTCCTTCACCCTCAACGGGGCAGTTTTCTACAAGGAGGGGTCGATTTTTTGCGAGCCAGTTTTGCAAGTCATTATATCGGTTGGACTGCCTAATTTTAACAGTCCTAACTTCCGTTCGCGTCATAGAGTTGCGGTAAGATGTCAGATTTTCTTTCACTTTCTTTTCGCATTTGCGTCTGCGTACTACTACTACTACTACTTTTTTTTGCTCAACATCATCTCCAAACACCCGGGCAATGTCAGGCACCGAGGCTAGTCTATAATATAATCGATTTATTTCATTAGATACAACAATAAAAGAAGTCCGTGTTGGGTTGTAACACGTGTTGAGTTGAAAAATAAACTTTTGGCTTTGCATTTCAACTCGCAACTTTGACTTCAACCAGTTTCACTCTTCTTGAACACATGACTAAGGTTCACGTATATTTAAGTCATATCACAAACATTTTTACTAAAATGATAGGAAATTTGAAACATTCGTTGATCCTCATTCAATTCCGGGCAACGTCGCGTCTCCCTGCTAATATAGAATAGATTTATTTTGTTAGGTACAATAATATATATATACATATTTTTTTTTTTTTTTTTCACCTAAATGATTTGTGTGAAAATCATTAGCATTGCGTGTAAATTTAAGTATTTTATTTGTATATTTTATTACTTACTAAATATTTCCTACAATAATTGCAACCAGAAAAGTTTTTTTTTTTTTTCTTAAAGTAGATGGTATTATAGATTAATGATTTTAAATGGAGGTGAATAAACTATATGAATAAATGAATTCGTTGCAATTACTAAAAATTTTTTTAAGTTGACCCTTTTCCCTGACTAGTTTAACAAGATCCCCTCCAAGTAATAACATCAAATGGCCCGAGGTAGTCAATTAACTTAACCACATTTCTCTCTAAAAATAAAAAGGTATACACGAATAGCAGTTTTCACTCCAGGTATGGGCCAAATGCTACCAACATTCAGTTGGGCCAACCACTGAGGAAGTCTGCTGATCAGGCCCGAAACTTCCAATAACGTGGTTTTCAGCACTGGTGACATAGTAAAAGGTTGGCACCACGAGGTGTAATGTAATCGGTAGAAGTTCATGTTGGGTAGCAAAAACGGGTAAATTAGTTTACAAGTAAACAAGTGTTCGTATTCCAATTCTCAGCTTTGACTGAATCCAACCAGTTTTGCTTTTTTTTTGAATATGCATGAACCGTAGTCACATGGTTGAACCATGTCGCAACGGCTTCACGTTTATTTTTCAAAAATGAGATAGTCCGATCCCCAAAAAGTAATTGTTCACAATCTGGTGTTGCTGAGTGCCAGCAGTTTAGATTTTACGCATTTAAAAATAAATTGTTCCAAAATCAAATTTCACCAATAGAATTTTATCATTGACTTAAAATTGATATTCGTTTTATTTCAGAAATATCAACGATTATTTTTATAGTAAGGAAGAAGAGACTTTTTTCCAAATATTTAAATTGTTCATTTCATATGAATGAAATGATTTTATTGTTGGCATTGGTTTCCCTGATAACTTTCTAGTAAGAACTCTTTCTAGAAAGACATTGAGTACTTATGAAACAGAGCCTGCGAAAGTTATATACATCCTTAAGTGAAAATGTTGGATTCGAACTTGGCACACCCAGATTGTTAGTCCACTGCTGCCGTTAAAATACATTGGACTTCTGCTGAAATCCCATGAAGATTGTTCTTCAGGATTGTCTTGTATTCATAAAATCCAGCTTGTGGGGTTTTGTTAAATCTGCAAGATTACACATTCAACCCCTGACTACACTATTATCTGGTCGAACTTCTTGTCCAGATCAATGTAACTCTTTCTCTTTCCAGATTTCCCTGTCTTTCATAAGCTGCCTCAGATTTTCAGGATCACAGTTGGTGTCATGTGCAATTTGCTGGATGCACATGAATCTAGTTCGTCTTATGCTCGTGTGCCTGTGCCGTTGAGTCCACAGTAATTCATTCCTCACCAGCTCTCACTTGCTCCTTTGGCAGTGACCGGCAAATTGTAGACCTTGCCCCCTAATGGTACTAGATATGGCAGGTAGGTTGCCATAAAGTTGCTGCTTCATAGGATGATCGTGCCGAGATATATTTAACACTGTTTGTAGCATACAGGTGTACTTGCTGCCTAGCTTTCTTTCCAGTCTTTTCGAGCATCCAAGTTGTAGCATCGTAAACACCATTGCTCTGAAGAACGGTCTTTTCAGTTTGTCAGTTAGTTTTGAAGTTCATATTAACCGCAGCTTATCCAATGTAGCCCATATTTTTGAGATGCGAATTTCAATATATCTCTCCGTGGAACCTATGTTGCTGCCCCGATACGTAAACTCAATTTCTTTCAGTATTGTTCCATCTAGAGCTTTGATCTCCCCCTCTGCATTAAAAGTCACAAACTTTGTCTTATCCGTATTAACATAAAGACCAATGTCATTTGCAGACTTTTCTAGCTCATGTAACAGCGTTTACGCATCAGCAGTGTTATTCATGGACAGAGCAATATCGTCTGCGTAATCTGCATCAGTTATGTTTGCTGATGGATGACGTCTGCTTCTGGATTCATTTAAGGTGAAACTCAGTTTACTGTGTATATCAACAGAGGTGCGGTGCAGTTAAGACAGGCAAAAGAAAAGGGACTAAAGTATTTCCTTGATGCAATGGTCAAAGAATTCATTGTCACCATTTGGCGATCTGACCATTGTTCAAGTGTGTTTGTATAGCATCTTGATAGAATAAGTGTAACAAAGCCCAGTAATTGGATAAAAAATCATGAAAAGTTTGGCATAGACCACAAAAAAATTGTCAGTCTCCAACACCCAAAACAACAAGACTCACTGGTTGCATACGGAGTAAAGGTAAGTTTGGCCAAGAACGCACAGACATACAAGTTCCAGATGTTATTATCCTCGCTCAAGGAATTTGCGATTCTGTGCCCAACATGCCTTGTTTGCCACAAATGCAGAGGTAGGCACGACCAGAGGATAAAGCATACTGATGTTGATTCCTCTTGGATTTTTACCAGAGCTCTCTTAGCCGACTAGCTTTGACACTACCATGGTAAAAAACGATTAGAGTGAAGGTTTGGTTCACTTTACAGCGTATCAACCCTTTTCAGGTTATTCAATGTTAAATCCAGTAATTTTGCAAAAGGTTTTATGCTTTAAGTTTATATCTTCAAATATTTATTCATGGTGTTTGTTTGGGTTGCAGAGATCGTTTGTTGTTTTTAGCGTTGCAGATTATGATTGAGTTTTGCAAAGGTAAAGAAAAAAAAACAATGTTTGCATTAAAGTCAGGAAGCTAATATTTTCAGACAGCCTGATCTGGCAGCATCAGAGATGAAGGGGAAGGGGCAATGGTTGAGCAGGAATGTATTGTTAAATACAAGCGAATGTTTTTAGTTTTTCTGAGCATGAAGGTAATAGTTTTTCTGAGCATGAAGGTAATAGTTTTATCAGATCTATTAACAGTTCCTTTTTCTTTTGTCTACAGATAAGAATGTATTAGGTGTTTGTGAGCGTGTATGATGCTGGTCTAAAAACGATGCTAAGAAATTTGGTTTTGAAACATGTTGCTTTGTTTAAGATAATGTTGAAATCATAGATAAGGAATTTTGTTCTAATTATACCGAAGTTGTTAGCATGTGTGCAAGAAAGTTGTTAGCATGTGTGTAAGAAATGTTGTTAGCATGTGTGTAAGAAATATTGTTAGCATGTGTGTAAGAAATGTTGTTTGCATGTGTGTAAGAAATGTTGTTTGCATGTGTGTAAGAAATGTTGTTTGCATGTGTGTAAGAAATGTTGTTTGCATGTGTGTAAGAAAAGTTGTTAGCATGTGTGTAAGAAACGTTGTTAGCATGTGTGCAAGAAAAGTTGTTAGCATGTGTGCAAGAAAAGTTGTTAGCATGTGTGCAAGAAAAGTTGTTAGCATGTGTGCAAGAAAAGTTGTTAGCATGTGTGCAAGAAAAGTTGTTAGCATGTGTAAGAAATGTTGTTAGCATGTGTGCAAGAAACGTTGTTAGCATGTGTGCAAGAAATGTTGTTAGCATGTGTGCAAGAAATGTTGTTAGCATGTGTGCAAGAAAAGTTGTTAGCATGTGTAAGAAAAGTTGTTAGCATGTGTGCAAGAAAAGTTGTTAGCATGTGTGCAAGAAAAGTTGTTAGCATGTGTAAGAAAAGTTGTTAGCATGTGTGTAAGAAATGTTGTTAGCATGTGTGCAAGAAAAGTTGTTAGCATGTGTGCAAGAAATGTTGTTAGCATGTGTGCAAGAAATGTTGTTAGCATGTGTGCAAGAAAAGTTGTTAGCATGTGTGCAAGAAATGTTGTTAGCATGTGTGCAAGAAATGTTGTTAGCATGTGTGCAAGAAAAGTTGTTAGCATGTGTGCAAGAAAAGTTGTTAGCATGTGTGCAAGAAAAGTTGTTAGCATGTGTGCAAGAAATGTTGTTAGCATGTGTGCAAGAAAAGTTGTTAGCATGTGTGCAAGAAAAGTTGTTAGCATGTGTGCAAGAAAAGTTCAAATCAAACCAGAAAAGGTACTTTTATATGTATTACACCAATGATGTATTTTTTGTTTGCTTTTGCTTTTAATCATGTTCACCCAAACTAGACATATTGCCACTTGATGTAAGGGGCAACTATTTGAGACCATGTTTAATGGAGATTAGCAAAATGTTGGTTTGCATTATATTTAAACTTCTGCATGTCAGTACAGTCAGGGAAGCAAATAGTGGGGAGAATATTCCAAAATCTGGCAGTCCGATGGAAGAAGCTATTTGAGTAGAACGCTTTCTGACATCTAGGGACTTCTGTAGTGAAGAGGTGGGATTTTGTTGCTAAACAGATTTCTTGGGGGTATGTATGTCAAGGGAGTACAAATAGGATATACCAATGATAAGTAAAAACTAAATACAACTGATGTTTATGATTCAAGTTAAGTTGTATGTTCTTACATTGTACATTATTTTAACTTGATATTTGGATCAAATAGATTTGAAGCACCCCGGAATAATCAATAACCAACAGAACATATTTTGTCTTAACACTTTTTTTTTTCAACTTGTGATGAATTAAATATTTTTTATAGCGTAAATGTTCAATATTAAATTTTTTTTTAAATGTTCAATATTAAATTTTTTTTTAAATGTTCAATATTAAATTTTTTTTTAATGGAATCTTTTTTTGATTCCCCGACAAATAATTCACTTCTGTTTGTTCGCACTTTTCTCAAGAACCACGCCTTGGATTTTTTTTTTTTTTTTTAATTTTGCACAAATATTAGTCATGCTGAAAGTTGTAAATACCATACGCGACATTCATTAGAATTAATGTGCACATGGATTACTATATTTAAGGGATAGCAGGTGCTCAGTATTGGTTATAGAGCATTTGTAGGTTTGAAATAACATCTCAAAATTGGAATATGCTGTCAGTGAAGGAATCTACTGGTCTGTGATAGCCATTAAACGCAGGTTAATCCGCGAAGATGTTAGGTGTAAAAGGAGGGGGGGGCGACGGGAATCATTAACCGTCGGATTTGTTTTCATTAAATGTTTCCTGTTTTGGCAGTTGGATTTGTGGGTCATTTGAAAAGCAAAGAACGATTCCCAACCTCACCCAAGGCACTTGTCCCTACCTACCTATATATATATATATATATATATATATATATATAATCTTTCTGTTGTCTAAGAGGTTAATGAGAAGTTCTGATATTTTCTTTGCCTTTCATATCTAATGTTTTTTTATCTAAACCTGCAAATTAAGTATTTTGTTTTAAGGGCTAAAAGCAAACCATTCGTGAACATTTCCTGTGTATTCATCCGTTTGACTTAATTATTTCAATGACCGTGTTTCCTAATTGCATAAAATGACTTTCACCTGAAATGAACGCTTTACAAAGAATCATTTGTTTGTTGTTTCTTTTTTACAGAATAACATAAATATCACGCCACCCACTAAGTCTATATACTTGATTTTTTTTTCTCACTCTGATATTGATATTAAGAGTGTGTGTGAAAAGTCACTACCAAACTCCTCTCAAGATATTTGATATCCAGAGTTGAAATTTGATATATAGGGTATTTGGACCTGTAGCACACTTTTGATTTGGTTTTTAGCCAACAAAACTTACTGCTAAGGGATCAAAATTGAAAATAAGACATTACTTCTGCTGTTACTTTTGCACATGTGCAAAATTGAACATTCATAGCTCAAAGTTGTTTAATTTTTAACCTCTCGTATCGATCTCTCAGTAGCTTAGACACTGGAGAGATAAATAACGACTGAGGCTCTAAACATTCCAGTTTTAATTTTAGCACATGCTACCAAAGTCATTTTTTTATATAACTTTTGAAATTATATATATAAAAGTGAAAATGTATGTATGTGTGTTCGCTTTTTCTGTATGTCTACAAAAGGCTTTTTGGCCGTCATTCTCGGTTGGCTCGCTCCTTCTTAAAACCTTTTATATGCTGTCTAAATAATATCTACGACTAAGGAACTCGGGTCGCAGCTATCTTTAATTTACCCGGCTTTTACAAGCTATTTTCGAGATATTTTGTGATCGCCGCATAGCGGGGAAAACAGAAACTGGTTTCCAGCGCAAAACTAGGCGACTTTTTTGCACCTGCTAATTTTACTTTATAAACGTCAACTTAACACGCTTATCAATTCATCTGTTTACGTGGTCAAGATGATTAGGTCGCAGGGTTTTTTTCCATTTCCTTTCCACCTCCGCGTCAAAGGTTCATGGTTCAAGCCTACCTTTCTACTAAAACTTTTTTTTTCTTTTACACCTCCAAACACCCGGCCAATGATTTTTTTCTTTTTAACAGGGTTGTTTTGATCTAACCCCCCACCCCCAAACACCCGGGCAACGCCGGGTACCCCCGCTAGTTACTATATATTTGATAAAAGTCAATGGAGAATTTGCTCTATGATTATAAATATGAAATCTGCATGAATTTAAAAAATAATATTTATAATATTTATGCATATTTTATGACCAGGCAACACCTGGCCGTTATTAATGGAAGTCACAACAAAGTATATTTGGTATAAATGAACTAAAATATACATAAGATGTGAACGTTTTTTTAATATTTTTATGCATTTTCGCTTAAATATAAAGTGTTGTAAATAAAATGTTGTATTTTAGAATTATTTTTAAAATCCCCAACGTCTACAAAAATAAACGTTTTATAAATATGACTGTTTATTTTAGACTATTTTTAATACTAGCGGGAGGAGGGGTCGCCCAGCATTGCCCGGTCATAAAAACAAAAAATAATTGTGACAATCAGGGGGGGGGGTCGCCCGGTCGTAAGACAAAAAAAACAAAACAAAAAAAAAACGGGACTTGGGTGGCATCAGCCAGAAACAAAACTGAAAGCAAAATTTTATAAGCAAAAAAAAAAAAAAAAGAAAAAAATTGATGCATGCTGGGTGCGAACTCACATGACTTAAGTCAGTAAGCAAACGTGTTATCAATGTGCCCAGGAGGACACAGATGTTATAACGTCACAAATTTAGCTTTTTAAAACGGAAGAACATAACGACAGTTTGCATAAGCATGGTTTGCCAGCCGCATCAAAAGCAAAGTTTTTATCTGACACCCCCCCCCATAGACAACATTTTTACACAAAATAATAATTTTTTTCCAGTTTTTTAATATTTTTTGTCCGAGAGATCACTCTGTCTAACAATACCACATTCGTGCTTGTACGTTTAAGATTTATATAATAGACTTGCATGGATACCTGCCATTGCCTGGGTGAATATGAAGTTCGGTTGGGACACAGCTGCTATACTAAGGATATTGAGAAACTCCCACAAAAGAACGGAATCACCCCCCCCCCCCCCAAAAAAAAGAACTTACCCACCAGATATTTCAGCAGAAGGGATACGAAGAGAAGTAGCTATTCTTTGGATACCCCCCCTAAAAAAAAAAAAAAAAAATCAGAACAACTTTTCTTTCAATCAAAATAGCAAGTGTCTGTGCAACCACAAAAAAAAAAAAGCTGCGGCAGCTGGGTTCGAACCTGGAACGCAAAAGAGAAAAAGGGGAAAAAGCTAATGCGCTAGCTGTCACAACCACGACGATTTATGTTTATAAACATACTTTGTTTGCTATGCATGTGTGACTTGCAAATATCGCAATGCGAAAAGTGACCCCCCCCTGTCACTTTGCAAGAAATGGTCCAGTTGACCATCACAGAATTAATCTTTTTTTTTCTAATTTTCACATATTTATCTGAGGCATTCCTCTTTCACATGGTACCGGTTTCAACCCGGTTGAATGCAGCTGATAAAAGTTTTTTTTTTTTATTTTCGATACTTATAAAATGAATTCCTGTACAAAACATATCTAAGAACACTGCCAGACATATAAATTAGCTTTGTGTAATATTTGCAAAAGATCGGCTCAGTCGTTTCGAAACCTATGAGGAAGGAACTTACACACACAAAGTGACTTTTATATAAGTGTATGTGTGTGTATATATATATATATATATATATATATATATATATATATATATATATATATATATATAAATTTTTACCACCTGAGGCTGGGTGTAAATAATTAATGTGAAATGAAACAGCTTTTCCTGCTTGATTCAAACCCATTGAATTGTCGACTTCCTGACTGACGTTCTCTTTGGGGGGGTCACATATCTCTGTGTTCGTATTTCTATAGCGTTGTTGTAGGTTTTCTCAAGTCTTAATGTAAAAGTAATTTTATCGTTTTGTCTATAACTCTTATGTCGATACTTACGGGGGGGGGGTTAGAAAATAAGGAAAAAAATGTGGGAGGCAGATATAAATACAAATGTGTGACTTTATTTTTGTTTGTTCACCGTGTCCAATGATGCTGGTTCTGTCCACGATCTTGAGGAACCCTTACATGGATGTATGCAAATCAATCCATGAAATATATACACACATTTGACAACATGATTTGAGCCTTCGCTTATGAACTGGAAAATCTCGGTTTCAATCTTCAGTTGAGTAATATCAACAACTTAAAAAATGGTACTTGGTGCCTCCTTGCTAAGTACTCAACTTTATATGGTCAGGATCAAGGGTAAGTGGAGCGATACAGAGAAAGGCATGGTGCTCTTTTCTAACATCATGGTGTAGTAGCTAAAGAAAAATGAAGCCTTTGGATTACCTTCGACTACACACCTACTATCTCCCTCTCTCATATATATGGAGAGAGAGAGAGAATAAAAAAGAATGTGATATCTGTAAAGCAGTGATTTTCAACCTTTTCGCTGGAGCTGAACCCGATAGAAACCTCCCACTGGCTCATGGAACATCTATGCAATAATTTAGTTGTTTTATGCAAAAAACCAGCATTTAAAAAATAAACAGATTTTTTATGTGAATCTTTTGGTGTTGATTGTATAAGAAGATATAAAAACAAATCTAATAGAAAGACAACTTAATTTTTTAAATGTAATGAGTTTAATTATGTAAAATTTAGTATATTTTGATTAAAAAAAAAAGTTTTTTAAAAAATATGTAATAAAATAGATTTTCAAAATTGAATTTAAAATTCTGTTTATTTGTTCCTCGTTTGAATTTAGAAATTGCGGAACACCTAAATTGTACTTTCGGAACATGAAAGTTCCACAGAACACTGCTTGAAAATCACTGCCATAAAGTATAGAGCAATTTCTGTAGGAAATCTTTAGTCGGAGATCTCTTATGCGATTTGACTTTTTCTGGTTGAAATAAATTTATAATGAGATTGGGTTAAGTTTGTTTTTATTTCTTTTTTGAATTATACATCAGAATATATTTTTATTTGTAAAAATAGTTGTGGCTACATATATGCATACATCTAATAATACTGCTACAATCTAATTTAAAGTATTTCTTTCGTCAGGACGCCAGTAGCCTGAAGAAGAGCCTAGAAAAGCTACTAATAATTGTAAACACTTATAGACCCTGAAGCTATTTGATAGAATTATATAAATATGCATCCGGGGCAACACCAATCAAGAAAATATAAACTTTATGCGTCTTTGGTTAGTAGCTTGGGACTTTTTAGCTGGACATACAAACATACAAACACACAGACAACTACCTTTTAGAAAATAGATTACATTGTGTATTATTTTGACTGTCTTTTCTCTCAGATGGTCAGATGACTGCTATAAAAACATTTTGTTTTAAATACCCCATTTCAATCCACTCCGTTGATCGCTTCGATAAAATAAACTTAAATCAATATTTTTTTTTTTTTTTTTTTTTACGTAGACATCACCACTTATCCTCGAGTGGCCTCTTGGCCTTGATAAGTGTTAAAGAGTGTACAGTAGAAATTGGACAATATAGTAATCGTTAGTAATGGAAATTCAGTAAATTTGTTAACTTATATGGAACGGCTCATCAAAAACTTGTTTACATTAGACTTGAAGACAACCATATTGTAGTCAGCTGAAAAGCAGGAAAATGGAAGACAATTCTATAGGTGTGCAGTTCTGAGAAAGCAGCTTTGTTCATAGCATTTACATTTAGGTTTAGGCACAGATAAAGAGTTGGGGAAATTAGCGATAGTGTTTTCTGCTAGACGAGTGTTTCTTGTGAAAGTTTAGCAAGGGAGGGACCATAGATTGGAGTTCAGCCGAGCATTTGCCATGAAAATAACGATAAAGCAGAAACAAACTCGCAACATCTCTTCTGTGAGAAAGAGGTTGCAGGAAAGAGAAAAGGACATCTCCTACGAGGTTATGAAGTCTATTTTGAACTCTATCAAGGCAGGATAAGTCCTTTCTAGCAGTTCCTGTCCAAATGTGGCAACAATACTCCATATTTCATCCCACATAAAATATTCAACCGATCGTTTTTGTCTATTGAATGGTTTTATTCAATCATGTAACGTTTTAATTCTCTTACTATTTTTTTTTTTTTTTTTTTTTTTTTTTTTTGTGGTTCCACAAGAGTCCGGAAGAAAAATACAATTCGGTAATTAGTGGAAACGAAATAAATTCAACAGAAAAGCAAATAGAACAAATGAGTTTTGGTTTGGTTGTTTTATTTTACAGCATATCAACCCTTTTCGGGTTATTTGATGCAGAATGCAGTTATTTTGAAAATAGTATTCATGTTGCATCAAGTTATTTTGTAGAAGGTTTTTATTCAAGCTCTTTGTATCTTCAATCGTTAGTTTGTAGTGTTTGGTTTGGTTGTTTTATAGTGGATTTTATCGCTTTTATTCCATGTCCTGCAAAACATGAATGAGTTTTGCAATAGGAGAGGGAAAAGGGTTATAGTATTAATATTTGGTACATTTTAAGATGGGAAACCAGTGGGGAAGATAGGAAGAGAAATGGGAAGAAGAAAAAGAGGGAAACGGTGGGGGTTTTTTTTGTTTTAAGTTTTGCAAAAAGAAGCAAAAAGCATCAATGTTAAGTGTATTTCGTCTCAGGAAGCCAATATCTTCAGACAGCCTGATCTGGTAGCACCAGTAGAACAAATGAAGAGTGTGGGTATACGTCAGTCCGACTGCTATGAGTGCAAGACTCGAGCATCTCGTGCTGATACTGAGAGACATATTCTCCGGTTTTTAGAAGTGGAAGAGTTCATTATTATCCGTAAGATGGACGCCCCCCCCCCACTCGTTCTCTCATCTCTTTGTAAGAATCGAACTCCTCTAACCCTCGTTTGCATGCTCATGGCTTCCGTCTCATCCTGATTGCCCTCCTTAACGTCACAAGTGTTGCTGTTTCAATCTGCTCAACGTCCAAAATAAACCAACAAAGTGAAAACTGCAGGAGAAAGATTAATTCTTGATTGTGAAAAACTATTTGACTCCAACCGGATCGAGTGTCAGGAAGAGATTCGATGTTAAAAAATGTGATTTTGATAGACAACTTGCAAATGGGAAGGATGAAAGGGTAGAGTGAAGGGGGAGTACAACTTTGATACAGAAGCTCCAAGAGTTTTATTGTCACTGTCACTAAAAAAGACAAAGTGAGTTTCAATGGAAAATTAGGACGAGAATGGGAAGGTATGATGGATTCAAGTGTCTGCAGTCGAATTCGTTTCTGTAATCGAATTCTTGAATGTTTGCAAACGAACGTGTTTTAAGGAAAGAAATGAGAGTAGAATTTTCTAGGATTTGGTGGTTTTGAACTACGAAAAAGAAAACAGTTCTTATACAAGAAAGTCTCTCATATTTGGGATGAGTAAAAAAAAAAATGAACATAACTACAGGGTGGTCACGACAAAAGTGGTAAATTTGAAAATGTACATTTTATTTGTTTAAATTTTATAGCGTCTGGTTTATTTACGTTTTCGATTTTGATACTGAAATTATGGGCAGAGTCAGCAAAAAATGTCTTTCAAAGATGATTATCTTTTTCAAAAGTGAAAATCCAACTTGGGAACTAACATAACGATTTTTTTTTTTTTTTCAATAACAAAGCATCGGGTTGATAATTTTGTTGCAATTTTAAAACGAGAAAATCCTGAAGCAGCCAAAAAGGAACAAATCCAAAAAAAATCGAATTTAAAATTTTTGTAAATTTAAACAAATTTCTCCCTTTTTTTAGCAACCACTTTGTGGTTAGAGTAGAAACAAAACTGATTACACTCAGTGACTCCGAAAAGAAGCCTAACGTGAACTGTTTAATAAAATTCCCAATCCTTGGTGCATCATCATATTGGTTGAAAAGTCTGCTGAATCTGATTTGAATATGCAACTTTTGTTGCTGGGGTTATAATAGCCAATAAAATTAAAGGTGGGGTCACTTTAATTTATATACAAGATAAGAAGATGATATCTCTCTCCTTTTCCCTTTCTCCTTATAAATGCCAGTCTGCAAGTTTTGAAGGGTAATATCGCTACAAAAACACTGTATCAATTTCATCTGGATTCAGCAATCTGTAAGAACACCCCGCCTTTCATTTATTCCCTTCTCTTTTATTTATTTATTTATTTTTTTTTTTATTAAAAAAAAATATTGTCGTTTTTTTCTGGTTTTTTTTTTGTTTTGTTTTTTTTTTTTGTTTTTTTGCTGATGTTACAGTTTCTCTAATGTCATCCTTCCTCATGAATTTTTTATAACGGGATCTAATCTCATCTACAGTCCAGACCTTTCACAGTCAGATGTCTTGACATCATGCAGCATTGTCTGGAAAGTTATGAACCTGCTGTTTGCTTCCACCCTATTACGGGCTAAGATAGCAACTTGGGTTTCATTAATCATATACATTGAATAACTTAAAAGGGTTGATATGCCATTGGATACAAACCAAATAATAAACCTAAATGCAATATTTCCATCTAATAGCGCTCAATATTATTTTCACCTCAAACAAGGCACGGTTGTGTAAAGAGACTACTCTGATAGTGCAGTTGGTCAGCAAGATGTTCATTTACCTTACATTTAAATTTCTGCATTGGACAGAGAGAAAATTCCAAAGGCAAACGCTTTGAGAAAAGTAGCTATATCAGAATATAGAATCTTTCGGCATCTAGAGACTTCTACAGTGAAGTGGGGGTGCTAGTTTGGTTAGCTGCCATAATTTTTTTTTGGGGGGGGGTCACCACTTATCAAGGTCGAAGACCACTCAAGGATAAGGGTTAATGAATGTAAGGTGATACTGTAGTAATCGTTAATGGTGTAAATTGGGTAGAATTTGCTTATTTATGGCGACGGCTCAACAAGAACTTGTTTGCATTTGAAGGCTATCATGTTGTATTCAACCAGGAAGCAGGCAAGCGGAACAGCGTTCGATGGGCGGTAATTCTGGGAAAGAAGCTTTGTTCTTGGAATCTGCATTTAGATTTAGGCACAGTTAGAGTGAGGGGAAGTCGTATATAGTGGTTATAGCCAGTCAAGCATTTTTTTTTATCAAAGCTTGGCAATGGGGAACCATAGATTAAAACAAAACCCCTCCCCTCTCTTATTTTATATTTAATTGGATCAATTATTCTCGCCTCACCCCCACAAAGAAATATGAAGTTTACTGTTACTAGCCTACCTGGAGGGGTGGGGGCTTTATTTGATCCCCTGCGCCCATTCGCCTTTGTAGATTGTATAATATTACTCACCAACCGGAATATTAAACTGCAAGGTCTGCGTCGTCTGTGACGTTTGCACTCTCTCTCTCTCTCTCTCTCTGCTTCCATCAAGGTGATATTTGTGACATGTTTCCCTCTAACCTTTGTTCCCCCCCCCACACTAATTTATCCTCTATCATACACCTATTCTCTTTAATGTACGTAATTTTCTTTTTTGTTCTCTCTCTTGCTGTCTCCATCTCTTCCCTCCCCCTCTATTTCCATCTCTCCTGTTTCTGTATCCTCTTCCTCTTTTTTTTTTTTTTTTACCCCCATCGTATTGTGTGTGTGTATCCAGGTTAATATTTTCCCGAGATAAAGCTACCAATAAATATTTAACGAGGTTAATACAAGAGTTCTCAATACCGAAGTAGGGCAAGATAAACGTTTATTTGTTTTGCAAAAACATTAATATGGCTAACCGAAATATGCTCATGGATGTGTAGCGACATATTAATTCTTATGTAAAACAAATAAAGTGTGTGTGTGTGTCCGTTTCTTCGCGTATTTTCTCATAACTCTGTCGCCTTTCATTCTTTTGTGCAGGTGCGTGTGTGTCTCTCTTTCTGCGCGCTCGCGAATCATACGTTAATCAGTATAGTTTTAAAAAAAAGTCGACTTGACGGACGGGATTGAAGTTGGAGGGGTATGCAAGGGTCTCCCTTGGCTTTGGTCTGATTTGCTGCATACTCAAATCCGGGAGAGGGGAGGGGGGTCGGAATCGTCGCACACTACCGTACTGTCAAATCTTTCTTTTTTCTTCCGACTCCTCCTAACTGGATTGACCCCTCATGAACTGATGGGGGAGGGGGTAACAAAGAAAGTAAATCCAAGCTTTTGGTGTAACTTAAAGAACAGGGAGGGGGTCGCCATGGTGTGTTTCTTCTTCTGGGAATCACCATTGCTTGTTGGTTCCAGAAGTTCAAAATTATGAATTAAATGGATTTGCGGCTGTCTTGCCGGCCTCGAACGACGGGAAGATGGTCACACCATTAAAGTGGACTTATTTCTGAAGGAGGGGAAGAAAAAACATTTCTAAATTGAAAAAGTTTTTTTTTTTTTTTTTTTTTTTTTTCTAATCTATGGCGCTTCTCCAGAAGCACTGGAATCACGTCTGGGCCAAAGTTAAGGGACTAAAACCCGAAAATGTGAGCGTTAAATATTACAAGTAAGTTATGTTGCAAAATTCTTTGTAAAATAAAAAAAGAAACTGTGTGTGTGTGTGTGCGCGCGCACACACAAGTGTGCCTTTTCCTTAAAAAAGGGAGGAGGTACTTTTGGAGTTTAAGGACCGTTCTATATTTTAGATAGGATTTTAAAGTCAATTTTACGGTATCTTTTCATTATTAAACTGTTAGGTGAAAGTACAGAATAGTTAACAAAGCCCCCTCTTCTCCTTGTTAAGGATGGGTTTCTAAATGGTAACGTTATTATTTCAGCAAGGTCCGTAAACTGCACAAGCACAAGTACACTTTTTAATGCGTGTAGAATGATAACAGACGTGTATCAACATATCTGATATGTTGATTATGTCATATTAATACAATATATTCGTCTCAAAACTGGTTAAATCTATTCTTCAAACGGAATAGATCTGTCACTTTGAAAAGATTAAATACTACTAAACCATCTTTCTAGAATCCTTATTCCAATCTGGATGAAAATTCATAACATGATTTTCATTTTTTTTTTTTTTTTTTTTCGTGATGACATTTTCACAGCAGTAATCTGAAGATTATCAAATTGAAATTTCTGAACAATATTAATTCTTACAAGTCGAGGGGTGGGGAGTCATTCTTCGATAGAATTTGTATCCTTTTGTCCCCATGTTGTCAACGAAAAAAAAAAAAAGAATTTCTTTCTTCGTGTGATTTACGCGTCAACACCCTGAAAATATCTGATTTTTTTTTTTATGTATTTGTTTCTATACTATTTTTTTCCGTTTGTTGTCTTTTGTGCATGGTGGTTGTTAAGATAGTTGACAGATTGATTTTTTAAATATGTGGTTTTAAGCAAAAACCAACATTGTAATGTTGAAAATAGTAATATATCCAAAAATTAGGAAAATCCATCGAGTAGAATGACAGCCAAAAAAAAAAAAAAAAAAAGATAAAGTCTATCGCTATGGTCAGCCATTAAGGTGGCGAAAGGTGAGATATGTCCCCTGTATTCGCAATCTTCAAGGTGTTCACTTCTAGGGAAAATGCCACTTTCCCCGATTTTCCGTAAAAAATACTTTTAACTGTAAGTAACATTTTACAAAATTGAATTTTTGGACTTATTACTATTTTCGACATGACAAGTAAGTACCGTTGTTTTTGCTTAAAACGACATTTTTTTTTTTTTTTAAATTTTATCTATCGACTCTATTTTAACAAGCCGCATTTCTTTTTCGCTATAAACTCAGTGATTTTTGCCCGTTTTCCTTCATTTAATTTTTAACACGTTTCATATTTTCATCAAGTAAATTTTCAAATGTGGGATTTTTTTTTCCGTTGCCAGTTTCCAACATAAACTAACGAAACAATCTTTACTTACGTTTCAGATTTTTTTTTTTTTTTTAGATGAGGATTGGTAATTTGGATTATTCGGACTACTGTTCTCATCTTAAGTGTTATTCTTGCAATGTTTCGGTCGATGTAACCTCTGCGTTTAGGTGCGTTTTTGTCAACTTCTAGCATTGCAAGGACCCGTGTCGCAACGGATAAAGTCTTAGGCAATAATCAGTTCTAAGTGGCAGTGCATGTGATACTATAGGGACTGCCAAAAGTCACCACAGAATTACTCCACCCTGTATGCAAAACGATGTAATATCTATTCCATTTGAAGAATAGATTTAACCAGTTTTGAGACGAATATATTTTTTAGTTTAGTATTAATGACATAATCAACATATCAGATATGTTGATACACGTCTGTTATCATTCTACACGCATTAAAAAGTATATTTGTGCTTGTGCAGTTATAAATTAATATTATCGATATAACTTTTGTAACATTTAAAAGGACAAATAATAAACTAGTAATAATTTAAAAGAAAATTTTTTCATCGAACGAAAATAATGAAATTGCGAGACGAAAATCGTGTTTACATAATTGACGCTTTAAAATAACGTTCCCATGTAGTAGACATTCCGAGCGTGAAAACATACCCGTGTTTAATAAATCTAGCAAAAATCAACTAATGGTCAGATTTTCGTGAAATTTTCGATACTTATCCATTTTAGAATTAAATTACATATAAAATGCAGTTTTCGTAAAATATACGAGGAGAAATACTTTTTTTAGTGCGTGTCCCCCCTCCCCCATATTTATTTTTTCGAAATTCGAACAAAATATATTTAAATTTATCGAAATTTCTATTTATTATGAAACCTAAGAGTTGAAATAAGTAAAAAAAATATTTTTTAAAAATTTAAATACACGTATTGAACAAAAATTTACCTTAAAGTTGCAATTAAAAATTGATATAAACTTAATATTATGTTTGTTGTTTTTTTAAATAGCGTTTTTTCGAATTAATATATACTATAATCAGTTAAATTGCCAAGAAAAAGAAACTTCGTAAACATTAATTAATTTTTAAAAGATTAAAACGATTAAAATTCCATTATTTCAAAATGTTCTGTTACAACATAATTGTTTAAATTTTTTTTTAAATATTAAGTTTTCATATAAACATGACTCTTGTCAGCTATTTTATCGCCAGATTAAAACCAATTTGAAAATATTATTGCACAAATATTAAGCATTTTGTAGACACCCCCTCATATTTTGTTTATCTCTTTTTACCGAACAAAATATGGAACCCCGTATTAACCAAATGAACATTCAGTTAAACCGTATTTCATATTTAATATACAACTGTTTATAATATTATTAATAATTAAACTGTGTAAATCTTAAAACCTAACAAAATTATAACAAAGATTAATTATTAATTGCAGTTTGAAGAAGATAAACAAAGGTCTTAAAAAATCATTAAGTCGCTTCTGCTTTTCCATAGTTCGTATAGTTAACATAAATCTGACGTCACGGAAACATGCGGTCCAATCTTCACAATCGTTTGGCAGTCCCTATGATACTAGTAATACAATTATGAATTGCTGAGAACTTCTATTTGGTCATGGGTGACGGAACAAGAGCAAGTTACTCCCGTGGATTAAATAAAGTGAATTCTGTATGAAGTTTGATAAAGATTCAAGATCGAGATTTTTCTCTTGGGTCCCTAAAATAAAGAGATTAAACCATTTCTGTAAATGATCTGATCCCTGTTGATTGGGGTGTAATGCCGTTCCTGTGCAGTTCTAGGAGATCTACACTCCCAGGCTTTGCATTCTCTCTTTGAGAAGGGGCTAGTTTATTGCTAATCGCCTTAGGCGCCCCTACCTTAATCTTTTCTGTGGGTTTAGGATCACAATTAAATCGTATTACAATAATACAGTATACTTTTGTAGGTTTTGGGGTATGCTGAAAACGAATAACTTGTTTGAGGGAAATTTAAATACGATATTCGTTTTCAGCATACCCGAAAACCATTAAAAGTCATCACTTTAAAAGTGGAAAGAAAGTAAAAATTTACCGTATGCTTTTTCAAGCTTTTAAACTATAATTCAAGCCAAAAATTACTTTTTCGTCGACAACTTTGAGGGCATAAAAAATTATTTCCAAATTTTGTTCATTCATGAAGCAAATCAATGCCAGTCCGTTTTATTTTTTTTTAATCTATTAATAGTAAGATTTAAAATGGCTGACTTGTATAAAATATTGTGAGATGTTTTTAAAACGTGATTTTTCGATGAGAAATTAATTCCTGGTTTAAATTTCACTTTCAGCCCACGTCAAGCAATTTTCTTTATTTGATCTGAATTAATGAAAAACACGATTTTTTTACACGCACCTCTGTCATATAAAAACCATTCTTCATTTTGTAATAATAAAAAATGTTTCTCAAAAATTAAATAAGATCCACCCATGTCCTGTTGCGCCAAGCCCATAATGTTACTTTTTGGTCCCCCTACAAAAGGAGGGTGGACATGTCCGTTTGTCTGTCCGCACTTTTCTCAATAACTATGCCTTGGAATTTTTTGAAATTTTGCACAAACATTAAACATGATATGAGTAAAAAAGTAGAACGGATTTTCTAGGAAAACTCTAGTTGCCCCACCTAGGGGGTGCCTTTCAGGTTAAAATGGCTAAAATTGACACGTTTGCGCTTATCAAAAAAAAATGATGTTTTGGATTTTTATAAAACTTTCTTAAAAGTTATAACTGATTTCTATATAATTTTGTTTGTCTATAGTTTATGATACTCTTGGGTGTGCCACAGGGACTCTTTTCTGGTTAATAAAAACACTCGATTTTTGGAACTATTTTACCATATTTGTCCAAAATTTTCTGTGTATGTCTAGCAGTTTTGCATGGTGCTGAACTTAAATTTAAATATGTTAAGGCCTTGGGGACATTTGGGGCTAAATGGGAGGGGGGGCAATGATGGACGTAGTCATTTCTTTTTTTGCATGGTGCATAACTCAAATTTACATATGTTAAGACCTAAAACTGCACCGTTTGTTCATTTTCACCAGGATTTGACGTCTCCTGGGGACTTTTGAGTCAAAATGACGGGGGTGGGGTGCTGAACTTAGTCAATTTTTTTATGCCTCATTCATTGTGCACTTATGGGTGACCACACATGCTTCATTTGTTTTTATGATATTCCATTTTGAATAAATAATAAATCAGTGATATTTATTGACATAGATTGCCAACCCTTTCATCATATCCGACGTTTCCCCTAAAATCAATGAGACTTTTGTGTACTTCATCTCCTCTTAAATTTTCTGTTATTGTTTAAATTTCTATAATTTTCAAGTTATGAATAAGAAGTCAAAAATATTTATTTTTTTATTTTATTTATTTTTGTAAAATTCAATGATTTCCCCTGGTTTTCGGGTTTGGATCTAAATGTAATATCTCTTCCACATGCAGTCAAGGGAACGAAATCCTTTTGGACTAGGACAATGTTTTGTCCCATTCAGAGTGGGTTTTTTTAAGGAAGCTAGATATCCCTCACAAAAAGTGTCTGACTTTGCCTTTGCTGAGGCAAGTAAATAAGGACCTGCAGCAATTCTTTGTAGAACAAGAACCGGAAGTCTGACAAATCGCTTGCAGTTTGAAATAAAAAAAAAAAAAAAATTTATTTATTAGATACACAAGAAAAATTTATTTTATCTTTTTTTTTCTTTTTATTTAAACTTGTTTAAAAATGTTAAGACTTAAATTTTGTTTATATATTTTCTTTCTGTATCTTTTCCCCATTTTTTTGAAAACCCTCCAAAAGCAATCACATTTTTTCACAGATCAAAAGAATGCGGTTTGTTCTCGTCTTTGATACCTGGGTTTACTTGTATGAGGGGGGGGGGACAAATGCTGATACTGAAGTTCTAAGAAAAGAATTGGCCTGAGAGACGAGGGTGTCACTTTCTCCGATTGATGGTTTGTTAATGTTTTCTTGTCCAAAAGATTCCGAATTTTTCCCATCACTTAACGTTTAGGATCTGAGATGAAGCGACTTGGTGTTAGCAGCTAAAAAAAATATCACTTCAAATTCATAAACTAATCAACAATAAATGTTATATGGATAAGATTCTAACCGAGAAAACAGCAATCCTCTCTACTCTGTCAGCAATATCACTCATGGAATGTGAGGACTAAAGGACAAACGGAAAGCGAGAGTGTGTCCACTTTGCACTATCAATTATCTTTTGTATTTGGGACTTTAATCTATGTCCCTCGAGAGTACTTTTTTCTTCTTTCATGCTAAGTACTATGGGTAATGTTTCATATGCCCCCCCCCCTCATACGTTTGTCTTGGACAAAATATTTATGTGAAGATTAAACGTGTATATATGTAAATCCAACTTTCTTTTTTGTCTTTTTCTCTCTCCTTCTTTGTTCATGTGTATAAGCAAGAGAACACAACAAACAAAATGGCGACCCGGTTTTAATAAATATGTACGACTAAAAATTATGTACGACCAATTGCCGCTGCTGCTGCTGATTAAAGCGACGCAGACGATCGACTGGGTCCGTCAGCGTAAAATATCGTAAAATTAACAATAAAACGAATTTACTCTCAAGTTTCGAGTGGTTATTTTTGGCAAATATCTTTTTGAGTTCATCCATAAAAAGATATTTTCTAAAGAAAACTCCCGATTTTTTTTATTAATATTCGCTCTTACACGCGCGATCTACTAAGTTCGTAAGCGCAAAAAGTGTTAAAATAAACAATAAAACGACTTAGTCGCGATTATTTTTGGCAAATTCTTAAAGACACTTTTTTTAAAACCCAGTGTGTCATTTGTTTTTGTTTATTTTTTTTTTGTGTTTTTTTTTTAAATTATTTTATAATCTTTGTAAAAACAAACCAGTTTATTTCTTTATTATTGAAATAAAAACAAAAACAAAACGAATTTAGTTACAGTCACAACTTTCAGCCGAGAGGTTGTTTTTTTTTTATTTTTTTTATTTATTTATTATTTTTGGCGAATTAAATTTTACAAGAAGTGACCTTTTTCTTTAAAATTTGAATTTTGTAACGCAATAACAATGTAACACCTGTAAAATCTTTGTAAAAAGTAGAAATCCTGGGGCAATGTTTCCAATACTGTATGCCTCTTTCAAATTTAAACAGTATCTAACATTTCCTTGTGCGGAGGCAAATAGATAACTATTATTTTTTTTTAAAAATTTTATTAAATAATGGTACATAAAATTCCGTTTTATTATAACGCGATTCTGGTTCATTTCTAAAAAAAAAAAAAAAAAAAAAAAAAAAAAAACAACAAAGAAAATTTTTAAAGTTTTCTCAGACATTTTTTTTTTAGTTATTATTATCGACTATTGCTTGTTTTTTTTTTTTTTTTTTTTTTTTTTTTAATTAAACTTTAACATTTTAAAGTTGCTTTGACTAATTAACCCTTAATGACCGAGAATTATTTTTCTCCAATACAGTGTGCCAAATAATTGTCTCAGTCTTTTAGGATTTAATTACACATACATAAAATCATGTTTAATTTTTAGTCGTACATAAGTAAAATCCAGGCAGGACTAATCTATAAAAATAAACTTTTTTTTACAAAGATTTTTAATGAAAAAAAAAAACAAAAAGTGGTACATAGAATTCGAAAAAAATTGTTTCAGTCTTTAAGGAGTTCATTAAATAAATACTTATGTATCTATTTACTTTTGTCTTGAGAGAGACTATTTTTAAAAAATAATTTATTTTTTATAAATACTTTTTATAATGAATCTAAAAATATATTTGCAAAAAATAACCTGTCGACTGAAATGTGTGAGTAATACAAAAACAGATTTTTACAATATTTTGCGCTGACAAACCCAGTATAGTTCGTTTGTGTCGAAGTTGCTTTAATAGCAAATCAGCAGCAGGAGCAAATAGTCGTACATTTTTAGTAAAGTTCCTTATGTACGACCAAAATCTGGCACGACTAAATGTCTGATTTGGCTCCTCCTGATTCAAGCAACTTTACACTTTGTTTCTATAAGACAAACAGCAGGAGCAGTCAATCGTACATTGATGGGCATACTTTTGTATTTTTAGTAAAACCCAATGGCGACCGGGTGTTTCGAACGATACCCAAACACGTGGTTGCTAAAAAAAAAAAAAAATGGCGAGAATATCCGATATTTGTTTAGCTTTGCTGCCACACCCTTACCTGATGGATCGGCATTCTTGCTTTTTGTAGACAGAAATGCAAGCCTAAAGTCCCCCTCTACCGATCACCACCTTCTTTCTCTCATCCTGCCAAATCCATCAATACCCTCCCCCCCCGTACTTCTTCCGACCACAAGAATAAAAGAAAAGAATGTTAAAAAAATGAATCTATTCCAAAATTCTTCTTTACAAGATTCTGTCCATTTCTTTTTTATTTCGATTCTGTTAATGCTTGTAATTCTTGAAGAATTTTCCTACAAAGAAATCAAAATCCTAATTTAAACTTTCCATTCTTTTGGTATTTTTGCGATTGTGGATTTGCCAATTTTAGCAAAATAATTCCACTTATTCTTGCCTTATTTTTTGTATTTCTTCTAAATGTCAAAAACATGTTTTTCTTTGTTTTCTTGTTTCCCTTGTACAATATAAAAAAACCGCCTTGCCATCTGATTCAAGTAAATTTGACAAACTGATATCCATGCGGGTCATATACATTTATATTTTTCACAAACAATAACATTTTTACACATTACAAACTCGCAGATCTGTTGCTCATAAATAACAAAAAAAAAAAAAAGTTTCCTTTCTGATTGTCACTCCTTTTCTCTGTCGATCATTTGTTCTCTCTCAATTTGTCACAAATGCTGTCAATATACATTAAAAATTTTGTCCGCTATCGTCTGTCTGTTACATTTTTGAAAGTAATAAATGCCTTCCAGAATTTCTCATTTCCAGAGATTAGATCTATCTCTTTTTTTTTTTTTTTTTTTTTTTTTTTTTTACAAACTACGAGCAAATGAAGGCGATTGCATTACCAGTAAATAATAGATTCCTCACAAATAAATAACCAGAAATAGAAAACAAAATTTTGGGATTTTCATTCTGAGGATCTATCAACTCGGTTGTTTGAACTTATAAAATAGAGCTTAAAGCATTACCATAACAAAATAATTATAGCTTTGGCGTGACGTCATAAATTTATGATTCACGTCGGGTTTTAAAAGATGAGTTTCAAAAATGAACGCTAATAAAACAAATAAATGAATGGTAAATGTTAGCAGCAGCGTTAGATTTATTCAAATCGCCTAAAACAATTTTGCGTTATGTGATTTGATGTTAAAAATAATTTAATATTATTGTTAACAGATTAAAAAAAGAGAAAATAGCCAGAAACCGATGTAGTTTCAGTGTTTTTTTTTTTTTTTCAATCTAATAAGAATGAAAGAAAATGTAATTTTGTTTCTGAATAACTATGCACTGATTTGGTTGCTGATGACTCTAACCAGCTCAGGGTCATATGGAATCGGAATATATAAGATTTGTACATGTATCATCAGTAGTTTATTTATTGCGGACTATTATTCTCATCTTTGTTAGTTGTTGTTTCACAACGTTTCAGCCAACTGATGAAGGGCAGAGGAATAGTTGGTCGAAACGTTGTGAAACAACAATAATAAAGATGAGGATAATAGTCAGCAATAAATAAAAATATTCTCCGTTCAAATATTTGTCTGTGTTGTTAAAAACAAATTTTGCTTTTAATTGATTACATCGATTTTTATATTTCATCCTGCTCAATATTTTCTTTTTTTTTTTCCTATTTTTTTATTTTTTTCCTTAAGAGGAAATGAGTGGAGGTTTTAAACCCCTTAGTTACATCTACTTCTGCTCTCCCATTGGACATTAGGAAGAACATTTGATGGGATGCAATTTTTTATATGGGGTGTGTTTTTGTCGTGGGGAACGGAGTCAAGCATTTCCATTGTCTTATATTAAACTTTCATTCTGATATTTCCAACATGGCTGACCAAGATGAGAAACAAGCTTTACTTTTGATTTATTTATTTTGTGACATTAAAGATTTTCTTTCTAATAACTTGCATTTTTTTTATATACATTTACTGTTATTTATTTCCTGCTATGCTCATACAAACACTGATTGATTTATTGATCACTGCGCCAATCTCCGCCCGCCTCCGTGCATAGAATATCAATAAAATATGAAACCAGATTTGCTGAGAGTTTTAAGATCTTCTTTCCAACAGCCGATTCTTTGGCCGGTTCTTTCCAGTCAGTTCTTTTATATCTCGTGATAAAAAACAACAAAAAATCAAATGAAAAATTCCAGGCCTTATCTGGTTAGTCTTTGTGCACTGACCAATGTTGTCATGTCTCGTTTTAGCAATAAGCTGACACGATCGGTTCGGATAATATTTCTGATGGACAACAGATCACCATTGTGTTATGACGGCCACTCATTACAAGGGCCATTTTTAAATACTGTTCACCGTTATCTGAGGATCACTTTAATAATCTTGTGAAAAATCTAATAATCCAACAGTTAACAGAATATTTAGGACGAATTAGTTGACTTATCAGGTTGATATATATGTTAAGCAAAAAAACCATATATATATGTGTGTGTGTGTGTGTGACTACTTCATTTAATCACATAAATGAATATATGAAAGTATAGATTTATGCGTGAACTTTAAGTATTTAAATGAATCCTAGCGTGGATGAAACGTGGAATATTCTGTGTAACTTAATTGCCATATATATTTTATAACTTACTATATATATATATAGGTCCCGAACTATCAGCTAGGCTTCAAACTTTATCCCATTGACGAAATGTTGCATCTTCTGCCTGTTTTACAAGTATTTTAATGGTAGATGCTCTGACAAACTACAAGCCCTTGTAACCCCGACAAGCAACAAAATCCCACCCCTACACAGTAGAGATCCCTAGATGCCAGGAAGCTTTCTACTTTAATAGTTTCTTCCCTAGAACTGCCAGACTTTGGAATTCCCTTCTGGGTTCCTGCTTCCTCAACTGTACTGACATGCAGAAGTTCAAGTTTAATGTAAACAGACATCTTGCTGCTCAACTCCCTACATAGTACTTGAGCAAATTATGTTCAAATAGTGGCTCCCTACATCAAAGTGCCTTGTTTGCGGTGAAAATGCAATAATAATAAAGAATAACAATTTCCATAATTATTTTTAATACCTACAGGCACTAGTGTTTCATCCTTTCGAGAATCATCAGTAAATTTGAAATCGACTATATTGATATTTTTCTGATCTTTTAATAATTGAGCACTTTGATGGGGTCCTCTTCCACTAACTTTACATAAGTATGTGGGTATATATATATATATATATATAACTATTGTGTTTTTACAGTAATCGGGACAAAATAACCATTTTATAGTTAAATATTTAAATTTATAAATAATCAAAATCGGTAATTTAGTACGGAATCAGTAATTGTATCGGGATCAGAAACATTATTGAAATCGTCCCATCACTAATATATATTTCCTTTATTGTTGTATAATACCGGCTTTTTCTCCTCTTATGATGAGAAACATTTAACTTCAAAATGTCATGGTCTAAAGAGGTTTTCCCTTATTCCTCTTTCTGTAACTGTTATTGACTTGATAATGTAATAAACGTTCCTATGAAACTTTACGCTTTATCTTAACTTATATATATGAGAGGGGGAGGGTATATTTGAATCGCTTTGAATTGAAATTGGTTTATTGTTAAAAAATGGTAAATGATTGCTTTTCTTTGTGAGTTCGTTGATCCATTTGATCCAATAATATTATTGTTGTGCTCTCAACTTGTCTCGGAGTTTAATTTCCAAAATGGAAATTGCCTTTGACACTTAATGGTCGTTTTGCTTAGTCTGGTTGCTCAATCAGAAGACGTGGGAAATCATCTTGATGGCAGGCCGTTCTACTCGAATCACAGCCAACGTAACAACGCTCTTTTCCCCAAAGAGACCATTCCAACCAGAATGGTTTATTAACAATCAAACACTGAACTGGTTTTCTCTTTCGAAAAGATGGAGAAAGTTTCTCTTCAATTGAAAAATTGTACTTTTTTTGGCTTTCGACAGTTTTCAAAAGTTTCGCAGCCGATTTGGTAGGAAGCTACATTGTAGCAGTGTTGACCATAGTTACGTTCTAAACAATGTTAGCCTTAAAAATAAGAGATAAAACATGTTTATGTCTGGCCTTTGGGCCGAGATCACAGTGTAGTATCTGTTCTGATGCTACACTTCACCTTTTCTGTGCTTGGTCAGTGGAGGAGAAATCCTTCATAACTGGAACAATTTTTGTGTCTAACTCTACCCTCATGGGAAAGTAAGTAAATAGAAACACAATCTGGATGTTGGAACGACAGGGACCATCTGATCATCCAGGAGGGATGATGGACGATACGCACTGAATTGTGAAGCAAGGATTGCACAATTTCTAACCTCCGCTTCTTGGCACTGCTTGATTCCAAAGAGATGTTCATGAAGGCTGGAAAGAATGCTGAGAAAAGCGGAAGAGCACATACAACATCTGGTATTCCCAAATGGTCACCCATTTTAGTATTGTCCAGGCTCAACAATGCTTAACTTTGGTGATGTAATAAAAGCTGATTTAGTGTAAAGCGCTCAAAGTAAACAAAGTCAAAAAAGATGACTTGCAGAAATGGTGTTGCTTTTAAACCTCCCACAAAGATCGTTTTTAATGTAGATGAAAACCAGCTCCCCCAAAAAGGGGGCACTCTGGCTGTATCCAAATAAATAGTAATCGTCTCAGTATGGAGGGTTTCCCCTACAATGACAAAAGACCCCTAAATTACAGAACAGATACTACCCGGCTCAAAGGCCAGGTGTTTGTGTTTGATTAGTTTCACTTTATTTATACGAAAAATACAAACACTGAAAACGACGGCAAGGTTGAAATTTTGTTTAACTCGATTAAAAAAGAGATAGAGACAATGTCCGTTTGTGAATGCGAGATATTATGATGTAGGAAGTATAAGAAAACTTCTCCCGGAATCTAACCAACGCGAGAACCCCCAGGCAAAAAGCCTTTTGGGGATATTTTGCCTTTTATGTATTAGATGGTATTACTCAATAAATGGTATTCCCTTTTCAAACTTTCACAAAAAAATACTCCTCTGGCTACAACCACTATCAACAATTTCATGCACATGCCTAAATCTAAACATGAGTTCTATGAACTAAGCTTATTTACTTGAACTGCTCACCTGTGAAACTCTGTTCTGCTTGCATGTTTTCCAGCTGACCACAATATGATTGTTTTCAAGTTCAATGTAAACAAATTCTTGCTGAGCCATCCTCTTAAATAATCAAATTACACCAAATTCTCACTAGTAACGATTACTACACTGATGTCCTGATGACTGCCGTACATCCATTAACTCTTATCCTCGAGTGGACTTCGAACTTTGATAATGTGGTGACCCCCTTGTGAAAATAAAAAATCAAATCTTTCTTAACTAAGAGAAAAAATCTACATTGCCCTCGATGGTCGTACATCAAAACAATATGATATAAATGCGAATGTACCTTGGGTTGATCCTTGGACCTTTATTATTCCTAATATTCATAAATGACCTCCCTGATAAAATTGTCTCTGAGATGGATATATTTGCTGACGATACCATGTTCTATAACAAACACGAGGGGAAACTGAATGAACATGTACCCAAGGCAACGGCAGAAATCTTAGAGAAAGACCCCCAGTCTGTAGTGGAATTGGGACAAAAAATAAATTGTAACATTCAATGCTGCTAACATTAAACTTAGATGAGTAATTTGTATATTTTATTTATTTGCGGACTATTATCCTCATCTTTTATAGTTGTTTTACAACGTTTCGACCAACTCATCCTCTGGACTTCGTCAGGTTGTTAACCGCGACGAGATACGAATGCTGAATCTTCAATTGTATCTTTAGTAGTTACTGCCTTCCATAGTTGTCGTCTCACCACGTTCTGGCTTGCTTTGGGTAGGATTGAAACCGCTATCTTCAGACAATGCTCACATGGAACTGTAGAAATTCAACGTCTCTATCTATTGCGCCACAAGCTCAAAGAGTAATCAAAATCGGATTTTTTTGGTTTTATAAATCCAAGTTTTTTGTTATCTGATCTTCTATTGTCGGTCCGTACCGAATGGTATATTTTATTTTAATTATTGAAATTCTTTTGAGATGAGTAATTTGTATATTTTTATTTATTTGCGGACTATTATCCTCATCTTTTTTAGTTCTTTCTCTTTTCCTTTCTCTTTTTATCTTTCTCTCTCTTCATCTCCCTTTCCCTCTGCATCCATCTTCTCCCTCTCCCCCTCTCTCTCTTTCTCTCTCTCTCTCTCTCTCTATCTATCTCTTTCTCCATTTCTGCCCTTCTCTTTCTTCACCCCCATCTCTGTCTCTTCATCACTCGGATCTCCCACCACTCTCATTAGCAGCAAATTGCGCAACCAATGAACACCAATCGATCATATCAATACATTAAAAATATTCAGACATTAAATAATTCCCTGCAGACTTTTTTGCTCCATTGAAGATTTCTTATCTTCAAGAAATAATTCACTTCCCCCTTTCTCTTCTTTCTCTAACTCGCATATTGAGTTAGGGGAGAGGGTTACTCGCAGACAGGAAGGAAATTTGTTGATGCATTTGCCGGATTAAATGAATCATCTCACCTTAGCAAACCCCATTCCACCCTAAAAAAAGAAATCGCTTATTTAAGGGTACCGATTTTGTAATATTTAAAATTTCTTTCTCAAAAATCCATTTATCAATCTGTTCGGAAAGCTCGACTGCTCACGGCGTTCTGGTCACCTGAGACGCCTGTCAACAATTCAATTGCAGTCATGTAGTTTGACAAACATGAGTCAGAATTTTATCGAAGAAACCCAAACACCACCCAAGAAAAGGGCTTGGGAAAAAAAATTTTTTTATTTGTTGCAGAAATATTTATTTCGCAAAATATTTCAAGGATTCTAGAACATAATTTTGATATCTATAGAACATAATGTTGATATCTATAGAACATAATTTTGATATCTGCGATGCTTGAGAATAACTGCATCGGTTGATGGCATTTTGTGCTTTTGAGCCGGTGAAAATGGTTGGGTGTTTTCGTTGTGTCCTTCAAATTTAGATTCTTACAAGTGTCATTTTGTCAAGGAACTGTTTCAAGATTTGTTTTTTTTTTTATAATTAGTGAAATGTTGGAATTAAGTCTGAAAATTTGTTCTTTCTGCAGAACCAAAACGGATATTTCTTTTTGATGAATCTTTACAATCTGTGCATTTTCCGATGAAAATGGTATTTCAAACTAATGTAATGGACAGATGAAGCCTCTTATAGAGACATTTGGATGTATCAAAAAAATTTATTCAATTTGAACTAGATTTTTATTTGATTGTAAAGTTGAATATCTTAAAAAATTCTATTGCAAAAAAAAAAAAAAAAAAAAATTTGAAATGCATCTTTTAACCCATGACGTCACGTACATAACTATTTTTTTTTTTTTTTTTAAATAAGATTCTTTCCCAAATGAGTAAAATCAAAAATTCTTTATTTCTCCAATCTATAAAATTCCATTTTTTTATTAAAAAAACAAAGAACCACATTTTCAAAACTTTTTATTTTCATGTAATTGTCCCTCCAAGCATTTTTTTTATTGTTATAAAAAAAAATTTTTTTTTGTTGCTAATCAAACTGAAAACTCCTTTTTCTAATTCACGTGTAAGCAGGAGTGGAAGCTGCTCCCTTTTCTCATTTGTAAATGCAATTTGATCCCAGTAAATAAATTGATACTTAACAGCCATGAAAGGATGAAGTCCTGGGTGGGATCAAACCTGTATCTCGGTGATCAGAATCTTGCCGCTATCACATTTAACAAAAATTTTGTTCTTTTCTTGTCTTTTTAACCGTTTATTTGAAGTAAATCTTTAATTTCTTCCCTAATTTAAAACTTGCAACCTATTTTCCCCATTATTTTCATTAAAAAAAAAACAAAAAAAAAACGACAAGTTAAACTATGTGTATGTATTTACAAACGGAACACTGGAGATGCCAAGAAGAAATGTTTCTTGCACTCATTTCGGATTATAACCCCAATTCTTTCAGGTAGGTAATCTGGAAAAAAAAATCTTTTTAATTTTTTACTTGATTTACCTTTAGCTATTTCTATATCGAAATCTATCTCTTATTTTTATTTTAATCTCTCTCTGTCTATCTGATATATATATATATATATATATATATATATATATATATATATATATATATATATATAGATATAGTTATAATATTTTTATTTATTTTTTTTTTAAAGATAATTGTAGTACTGTTATTAATTAGCTTCCCTTGAGCCTTGGAGAGTTGCCTCCCTTTAGGTATGCACGAGTTTCTTCTCCTAAATAAGCACTATGGCCTTTGTTTCCTTTATTTTTTAACTATATCTATAAATAAATTATATAGGTGAATCATTTACTTGAAACGTACTCAGTTTATACCAATCTTGATAGAGTTAATAAAAAAAAAAAAAAAACTTTCTCATAAAGTTGTTTATAATGAAAAAGTGGAAAATAAATTGTAAGTATAATAATTATAACAATTAATATAGCTTAAAAATAGGACTCAAAGAATGGTAAAATAAATAAGAAATAAAAAAAAACAAGTAGGGAAAAAACCTTTTTCAAAAAATTTAAATTTAAAAATAAAAATACAACAATAATTCACAAAAAATATGAAAATAATTGATAGAAGTCAAAATAAATGCAGCATGGCCATAATCTTTTAAACAAGGAGGAACGACAGAGCGTGTCAGTTGCATGAATCATGTAAGTTGTTCATAAGGGTGTTATTTCTAAGTTTTTTTTTTTAAGGTAAGCATCTGATGAGCACGTGACTAAATATGCAGCGATAACATAATTTTGTAGACTTGTTAGATGCAATACGAAACAATATTGCGATGATTACCATTTGAAAAGTAACTTGATATTTGGAACTTGGAAAATTATTATAATACACTATATATATATATATATATATATATATATATATATATATATATATATATATATAGCAATCTAATGTATGCTTTGTCTTGTGGCAGTCAGTCATCTATACTGACAAAGATTAACAGTAATTCCAAAAAGTGTGGTTGGTTCTACACAAAGCCTTCACCACTATAAATAATTTATTTGTGGATTTCCAAACAAGTTAGTTGTTGTGGCGGAACCTCATACATTGACGGGAGAGTCCATTATATATATATATATATATATATATATATATATATATAAAGTTTCATATGGAAAGAAACCTTTGCATATGAAGGTTTATTTTGATTCCGCTCTGTTCGTTTTTGAGATGATTTTCATGTTTGTATCTTTTTTTTCTTTTTTTTTTCTTTTTTTTTCTTTTTTTTTTTTTTTTTTTTTTTTTTAATTTAATCTCCATAATTTTTACTACAAAATTTTAAAACTGTTTTTGGTAGAACTTGAGACTAACCCTCCATCCTTCCCTCCTCCCCCCCCCCACCTTTTGAAATCTTTGTGAACCATTTTTGTAAAAATATTTCTTCAGTTTACGCCAAAGTTCACAATCATTATAAAAAAATAAATTACTCACAGGATTTTTTTTTTTTTTTTTTTTTTTAGGCATCTTCGTTTTCAAAGTTAATTTATTGTAAAATGATCCCCCACTTACAGACCGTGAAAACGAGTAGATTTTTACATTTTTGTCACTTGCATGTATTTCCATTTTAGGGATTAAAGGGGTTCATTTGCAATGAATTAAGGTGAGAATCTTCACAGCTTGTAACACGGAATCCCCCTCCCACCTACTTTAAAATACTAGAAAGGTAGTTTAAAGGATAAATTTCTTTCGATAATCATGAACTTCACTGCTTAATCGATAATAAAATGAACAAAATAGTTTTTTAAAAAAAACAAAAAAAAACTGACTAATTTTTACTGATTTCTTAGAACTGTTGCCAACTCGTTAATTCCGATTATTCCTAAATTCTACAACCATTTAAGCCCATTCTTTGGAGATGCAACAAAAAAAAAAACAACTTCACTGTTAAAATTTGTTCAAAAAAAACAAGTCTTTCTCTAGCAATCTGATTCTTAAATGGAAGTCAATAATATCTTTCTAATATATAAAGTAAAGTCAGTCTTTTTATTGTTTCTTTGTCGTCAATAGCTTTCTTCCTACAAAATCTATTTGATTCTGGTTAGCCAGTGTTTTTTTTTTTTTTTTTTTTTTTAGAGTTCGTTGCAGCATGTTAAGAAAAATAAAATATAATTCAGTTTAATTCCTTCTATGAAATACTTTATCCAGATCAGACTTATTTTTGAATAGGAAGAAAGACAAAAGGAATGATTCCGTATCCATCCATACAAAATTACTTCCCTTATATTAGAACAAAAATCTTACATAAAAAAAAAAAATTTTTTTTAAAAACCCCAGAAAATAAAGCAGACCAAATTACAAGTACATACATTACCGGGTAATGCTGTGTTGGGACAGATAGTTTACCACTGTCGACAAATGGAAAAGTTTATTAGACATGTTCAAAGTGTGATAATGTATGTAAATGAAACCTGGCCAGTGGTGGTTGAAGACATGCGTTGCATGGAGAGAAATAGTGAAAATCGTCTGATAGATGTGTAATGGAAGTCTTAAAGATAGGCTTAGATCTGATGACCTCAGAGGAAGATTAAACAGAGATTTATGCAGAATATTAAACATCAATGGCATGGCCATGTTGAAAGGATGGAGGAGTGTTCTTGGGTTAGAAGATGTGGAACAGTTGAGGTAGCAGGTTCAGCTGACAGACAAAGTGATACGGATGAACTCTAGAGAAAGAGGGATAGAAACTTGGTGATAGGTAGGTTAGTTTGGAAGTTTATTTCTTAAGCTGTCAAACACATGGCAACATGTAAAACGAATGTTAAACTATTGATGATGATGATGATTCACTTCATGTTAGACAACAGTTCATGTGCCGTAAAATGTTACGCTTTATGTTTGAACGTGGGGGGGGGCGGTTGTAAAATACACTTAGATATATTTTAATTCGTGTAGATTTCATATTTATTATTACAGAGCCAATTCTCTATTGAATATTATATTGTACCTAATATATAGTAGTGATTTCAAGTTTTAAAAAATGACTCTGCTACCTTCAGCTAGAATCGAAACCAAAACATTTAGCGCTCCTGCCGCGTTCCCTTACCATTTAAGCTATGGACAGAAAGGTAAGAAAGATTTAAAACTAAATCACTTCAAGTTATGAATGAATTTGTACATGCGCAAAAGTAATAGAAATATGTCGGCAAGTTGAAATGAATATTTTGCATTTCAACTTCTGCACGCGTTTTTCATCCATCCAAACAAAGATTTTACTTACTTTAACTATCCTTAGTGTATGGTTACTAGGGCTATGACAACAGCATATTCTTTTCGTTGTTTTGATTCTCGAGTGTGCATCCGTCGATATCTTATATGTTTTTATAGAGAGTTATGTGGTTCTCGGTTGGTTAACTGTGTCAGATATATTCTCGAGAGACAAAACAATGAAAAGAATATTCTGTTGTCACAGCCCGAATGATTACTATTTTCTGTTTAGTTCACTGTTATGTGACCGGTAGTTTAATAGTTTATCGGTTAAATATTTACACACTGGCACACATCTACTGTTTTGTTTATATAGAAAACACTATTACATACTTTTGTGTCATATTGAAATTTATATAAATTTCGAAAAATGGTCCAATAAAATACGTGCTAGTTTTATTTTTACAAAAAAAAAAGTTATAGCAGTCCGACATTTTCTATTTTGAGATGGTGGATTTTCATGGAAAGCAAAGGAGATAAGTCAAAATGGTAGATTGTAGTTACCTCCCCTGGATTTTAAGAATTCTTCTAAATTAAAATATATATTAAAATTCCATTAGTTTTAGTTTTATTTTAAATTTTTCTACTGTATTATTTTTTGAATTTATACCTATTTCAGCATGATATGCTAAGTATGTAATCGTTTTTTTGTTTTGTTTTGTTTTTTGTTTGTTTTTATCTGAAATGCATGTTTGAAATCGTATCCTTCACAAGCACGAAATGGATTCCCAAAAATTGCTGAATATTTATATTTTTGATCAAGAAAATCGGTTCCTAAAAGAATTTAGGATTTCTTTAGATAGTTTTCTTTTTTAATTTTTGTTTCTCTTGTCTTACTTTTTGGAAATAATTGCAAACTTGAAATTCCTTTCTTTTTTTTTAAATAGTGCAAACGTGTCTTTTTCAAGAAGGGAGAGTGATCATTTTGATTCAGTGAAAGTTCTATTTTCCTTTTCAAGTTTTGAATCAACTTTAAAACTTCAAATGTGGCTGTTGTTTAAATGTTGTGTTTCTGCACGTGTGTGATGCTTTATATATATTTTCTTTTCCTGTTGGATGAGGGATGGAGATCTTTAGAAGATGAAAGGAAAGTCTAGTTAGAGAGTGTGAATATCTGTAAGTATAAAAAGAAAATTTGGATGGGGGGGGTGTAAAAGAAATTGTTGTGGTTGCAAAAGGGTATTTATTAAGAAGGCTGTTGAAATCAGGGAAGGAAAATTCAAGATGGCGGAGGCGGGGTGCAAACGATTTTTTTATCATCTGCGAATGATTTAGAAAACAAAGAAGGAAAAAAGATGAATGAAAAAAAAAAGTAAATAAAAAAACGAGAAAAATCAAAATGAATAAAAGAACAAAAAAAAAGAAAAAGATTAATAAGAAAAAGATTAATAAGAAAAAGATTAATAAGGGTGAAGGAAAAAACAACAAATGAAAGAGACCACGTAGGAATAAGGGATTGTAAAAGAGTGAAGGAAAGAAAGGGGATTGCTGGAGGGAGCGAAGGAAAAATGGATAATAGAGAGACTGCAGAGGAGTGAAAGAAAAAAAAAAGGGCCATGAAAGAACATGAAGAAAAGAAGGGATAACGGAGGAAAGGAGGGGCTGCGAAAGGAAACAAAAGAACAGATTGTAGAGAAAAGGAGGGACAATCGAGAGACTTCAGAAGAGAATGGGGCGAAAGAAGGGTCAGCGGGGGGGGGAAATAGGGATCACAGAAAGGGGCAGAGGAAAATAAGGGACCACAGGAAAAAGGGACCCCGAAAGAGTAGAGTGAATGAAATAAGAAGAAAAAAAAAAAAAAACATGAAAGAGTGTAAAAAGAAAAAAAAAAAATCAGAACTGTCGAGTGAGAAAATATGTAAAACTGAATATTTTTGCTGAAAAGAAAAAATAACTCAAGCAAAGGAAATAAAAATTCAAGAGAAAAACTAGTTTGAGGTGAATATCCAAACTGGATCGGCTAAGAGTGAAGAATAAAAACTGGGATGGGCCAAAAATCAATGGTGCATGCCTTAAAATAAAAGCAACTGATCGTCGAATCAACCATGCTCTGTTTATGTTGGTTTCTCTCTGCTTTATTGATATTTTTTCCTTTCATATGGGGGGGGGGGCGATTCTTGGATGTTGCACGTGCGCACACATGCTCGGAAGCTAATAGATTGAACGCTTGCGTTCTCTCCTCATCCACCCTGTATCAATAGTTTTCCTCATTTCCTGTACCCCCCTCCTTCCCAGCAACTCTCTCTATTCTCACTAGTGAGCTCCTCTCCCTTCTCCTCTTTGCCTCTCAACAAGTTCACTTTCCGGGATAGCCGAATGAAAGACCGTGTGTGCGGCCCGTCTCACCGCCCCCTCACGGAATGACCCAGGTGTTACTACCACCGCCATCCGCAGATGCTCTAGTGCTTCTCTCCAGGTGAGTGGACAGGTATTAATTAGCAGACGTCCTCGTTGTCACCCCGCACGCATTTTGCCCTCTATTAGTTATCATGTTTGTCTTTGCGATATGCAACAGTGCAACACTGTCTCAAAATTTCTATTGATACAGTGACATTTATTGAGTGGGTTTCTACCAATATTTCGTTTAATATTTGATTTTTGGACGAATATAGAGACTCCATAGATGAGCGGCTAATGTCAGCCAGTTTTTTCTTGTTCTCGACATTACGTACGTTTCAAATTATATAAATGCTTTAAAATCAGTTAAAACAGCAAAAACTTATCCATGTAAGTAGAAGAGTAACTTATCTTGCCTTTGGTAACATTTATTTGTTATATATTTGTTTTTTGACCACTTTTTCGTTTTGTCTATACTGCAAAATGCCCTACATTTCTCTTCTTTCCGGACATATTGATACGGATTTGCTTAAAAAAAGAGGAAAAGAAAAAAAAGAACTAATTTTTAAGTTACAAAAAGAAATATTTGTGTTAAAATTTTGTTTCTTTGAAAAAATTTGAGTCTTTTATCCACCCACACCCAAAATTTAATTTTAAATTCTTCAATATACTTGTAATTTTTGCATTTTCGCAATATAAAAAAAGAGAAATTTTGGGGGCGGGGAAAAAAAATCTTTTCACAGGGAGGAGGCATTTTCGATACTAATCTTGTGTAAGATGATCCCTTCCCCCTCACTAACCCTAACCCTAACCCTAACCCTAACCCTAACCCTAACCCTGATCCCCTTCCCCCTCACTCCTATTTCTTTGACCAATGTTTGGAATTTTGGTGATGATTTTATATTGAAATTACAAACCAAACTGGACTATGCTAACAACTTAAATTGAAGTTTGTTTTTCGTTTGAAAAAAAGTTTATTGATCTTCAATTGATGGAGAAACAGATTTTTAAGAATGGTTAAAAAGTTCTTATGAAAGGAGCTAATTTTACAATAAACACATAGAAAACTGAATCCCCACCTAAAAATTGAACAATCCATTAAAAAAATCATTTTATAAAAACTATGTTGAAACTAAGGATTTAAAAAAATAAAATTTGAATAGCATTGTCATATATTCGCTCAATGTGTGAAACAAATAAACTGGTGTTTGATTATATATGTATATAGTCTTGAAAGTTTTTTGTTTTTTTTTACACAGTGGTCACCACTTATCAAGGCCCGGAAGCCACTCAGGGATAAGGGTTATTGTATATAGTCTGGGAAGATTCTTTAAAACTATTAAAAAAATATCCTTCGTTGGAACATTATTTTTACAGTAAGTCAATTAATCTTCCGTATCGCTGAATAGTTTTACTTGCATGAACAAACAATAGTACCAATGTTCTTAAAGGGATCATCAGTTATTTACCATGAAACACTGTTTGGGAGATTTAAAAACAAAACAGTATATTAAATCATGGCTCCCCAGCAGTGTTGATCAAAAACCACCTCCCTGAAAACACCTGAACAAAAATATTTTTGATACTGGATCTAGTTATATATATATATATATATAAATGACAAAAGTCTATATTCCAAATTTCAAGATGTTAACCATCTTACAATTTATTCCTTTAAGTACCTTTTGTCATTTATTTGTTATATGCTCTGTAATTACATTGAGCTTCATAAATTAAAGAATTGATATAAATAAAAGGTGAAATATAATTGAAAAAAAAAAAACATTTCCACAAAAATATATATGTTAAAAAGATTTTTGCCTATACTTTTGCATAATACTGATGTTTTCTCTTCTGATGAGAAACATTTAGCTTTGAAATGCCATGGCCCAAAGCGGTTCCTTTCCTTTTCACTTATTCTCTTATTAGGAGAATAGATCAGGGGGGATTACAAATTGCATTGTTACGATGATATGCATTCATGATCTGAAAGCTTCATCTCTCTGTTGCAGATATTGACAGTGTGAGATTCTAAGAAATAACCCTTGTCATGGACATGCATCAGAAGCAGAGATGCATCATTGAATTCCTGGCAAAAGTTCATTGAGAATGATGGTGACTATATAGAAAAATAATTCTGGAGCAGAAAAGATCACTCATTTTAATGGTACCACTTACATTTTCATAGCTCTTGAAGTTTCTGAGCTAAAAAAAATAGGAGGTTTTACTTCAGAACGATCCTTGCATATACGAAGGGAATTAAATGATGCAAAAATTTAGAGAACTGGTAAAAAAACGAGGAATACAGAAAAGTATTTCTTAATTTCATGGATTCTAAATAATTCCACTTTAAAAGGAAATAATTATCAAATAAAAATATAAAATTGCTACAGCATAAAAACTGGAAACTTAAAAAATTGCAATGTTCGAAAAAAATAATTTAAATTATAGGGCCGGTGCATTTGCTACTAGTTTCTCGCTCTTAGGCAGGGTTCAGAAAAGAGTTACCGACCAAATAGGTCCTGCACTGTCGGCCAAACTTAAACTTCTGCCCCATCACTGAAATGTGTCATCTCTGTGCCTGTTTTACAAGTACTTTAATGGTAAGTGCTTGTACCTCCTCGACGTAAATACCCCTGACAAGCAGAAAAATCCCACTCCTATACTGTAGAGATCTCTAGATGCCTTCTACTGAAATAGCTTCTTCCCTCGAACTGCTAGACTTTGGAATTCCCTTCTAGGCCCTTGTTTCCTTGACTGTACTGACATAAAGTTCAAGTGTAATGTGAAGGCATCTCACTGCCGTACATAATATCCCCGCAAATCTAGTTCCAAATATTAGCCCCTTACGACTTAGTGGTATTGTGCAAAGCCAAATTATAGTCAAATGACAGAATTTAATCAATAAAATTGGTTGATAATAAAATATGTGTAAAAAAAAAATTCGTAATATTAATGTGAAAGTTTTAAAATTCTTAGACAGTTCCATGTTTCTATAAATTTGGTTTTAAAAGTTCCTATGAAGTTTGTCTTTCAAGAATATTGAGATTTTTTTTTAGGATAGTAAATCTCTCTCTCTCTCTCTCTCCATCTCTACTCATATGTAAAAAGTCATTATGTCTGTGTGTATGTGTTTAAGCTTGTTCCCTGTGGACTCTGAAACGATTGGGCTGATTTTTTTTTTTTTATAAATTTCACACAACTGTACTTTATGTCTGGAAGTGTTCTTACATAGGTTTTGTTTCCAATAAGTATCGAAAGTTGATAATCCAAAAAATCCAATTAAAGAAGGAACAATCACATTTTTACCAAACTTAACACCCTTATACAGCCTAACATAAGTGCATCAGAGATATTTTATCACCGTACAAGCAGAAGAACCTGGCAAATAAAATCAATAGTAAGTTCTTTGATAAGACAGAGGCATGTTCAAAATGTTTGTTTAAAGCATAATTGAACCATTATACTTGACTTTTGCAATTATATATAAAAATAATTTTATATAATCAATAGTAGGTTCTCTACAGTGCAATGTAGACTACAATGTGTTGCGGACTATTGCGAGAAGACATGTAAATCTTCTTCCCAGTGAACTGCAGTGAGTCCCCAACTACAGCAGACAGTCGATTTGACCAATTTCGATGACAGTAACAGTTTTAAAAGTGTGGAACCTCATTCAATCCCGGATAACGTCAGGTTTCCCTGCTTGTATATTACTATTTCTTAATATATATATAGTTAAAAACATCTTAACTAAATTCAAAATAAATTAACAGCAAAATCCATTTATAATTATTTCACAGTCAATTTATTTCAGAAGCATTTTATTATAACAACATTCTAAACATTATTAGAATACATCAATTCAGAAAAAAAATTATGCAATTCTCACAATTTTGTTTCACAAATGTTTTTTTTTTAATCTCTTTTATTGTCAAAATGTATATACACTAACAAGAAGGCTCAATTGTTGCATTGTGTTGATTTAGGAATGTGATGTCCTCTGCTCTCAGCATATTACACCTTTTTAATTAATACATATTTTGTATTTGTGGGATTTTGGTAAAATAACGTTTACCGCAATTATTTACAGTAAATGTAGCCTTGAACTGACACAAGACGTCAGCATTTCGTTATTTTTTTCATTTATCTAATTTTCAATTTATAAATGAAATAAATTTTCAAGTTAGAAATAAAATGAATTTTCAAGTTAGAAATAAAATGAATTTTCAAGTTAGAAATAAAATGAATTTTCAAGTTAGAAAAAAAATGAATTTTCAAGTTAGAAAAAAAATGAATTTTCAAGTTAGAAAAAAAATGAATTTTCAAGTTAGAAAAAAAATGAATTTTCAAGTTAGAAAAAAAATGAATTTTCAAGTTAGAAAAAAAATGAATTTTCAAGTTAGAAAAAAAATGAATTTTCAAGTTAGAAAAAAAATGAATTTTCAAGTTAGAAAAAAAATGAATTTTCAAGTTAGAAATAAAATGAATTTTCAAGTTAGAAATAAAATGGATTTTCAAGTTAGAAATAAAATGGATTTTCAAGTTAGAAATAAAATGGATTTTCAAGTTAGAAAAAAAATGAATTTTCAAGTTAGAAATAAAATGAATTTTCAAGTTAGAAATAAAATGAATTTTCAAGTTAGAAATAAAATGAATTTTCAAGTTAGAAATTAAAGTGAAACGCTATACTGTTTTGTTTCTGAATTTTTAAGATAAGGATTGATAATTTGGATTGTTTGGACTACTGTTCGCATCTTTGTTGTTGTTCTCACGTTTAATGAGAACAGTAGTCCAAACGATGCAAATCATACAAATTATTAATCCTCATCTCAAAAATTCAGAAACATTTTAACAAATCGGTACAAATGCACGAATTTAGAAATACAAAAATAATGAAAAAAAAAGGAAAAGACGCGACGCTCTGTGTTGTTTTTAAAAGGATATCATACAATTTGAATTCTAACGACTATGGTTAGTTAGAAAAAAAATAACAATTTTTTTTTTTTTTCACTATTCATCAATAAAATTCATCATAAAGATAAACCTAAAAAAAGAAACGTAAGAATAACAATCACGATGTACAATACAAATTAATTCATGCTTCAAACTAGTTATTCATCATCAGCATCAACATCATCACACTCACTATCGTATTTATGTATAAAACCTCTTTTAGGGACGGAGTGAGGGGCCATCTCTTATTTTAATCAATGATTCTAGTTCAACTTTGAATTTAAAAAATAAAAAAAATTCTTATGAATTTGGAAGAGATTTTTACATAGTTTATTGCTATTATTTGTTTAATACAATTCTTCAGGTTCAAAGTGCGTCCCTCCCCCCACTGCCACCCTTTATTGGGACTAATACCTGATTTCTTTATGAATCAAATTTATATTCAGCTGCCATTCCCTAACCTCCCGATTGAAGTTGTTTTCCTTTAGAACTGCTGAAGCCTTGAATGTTTTCTTCCCCATTTCTCAAACCGTGAGTAAATAAAAACGTAAAGACTCATTTTCTACTTTTCAAGAAAATCATTCAACTATTTTTTTTTTTTTTTTTAGTTTTTCTTTAATTGATAGCTCAGTGTTTGTGTGTGTGTGTGTTTTTTTTTTTCGATATCCCATATGAATGTATAACATTAGCTACGATAGTACACATGGTGTGTGTTATTCTATGCATATGGTATAATCACACTGATTCTCGTTAGATGACCAAAATTAAGCAACGTTTAACCTGGTCAGTACCAGATGGGTAACCGTTTGAGAATACTAGGCATTATATGTAGGATAGCAATACTCCCCCCCCCCCAAGCAAAATGTTATCTCCCTTGTTGGGATATGCATGCAAGCGGCAAACACTTGAGAATTTTATTTTCCCAGAAACTTTCTCCTATGGAGAAAGCCAACTCAAACCGACCAAGGTGAATGCAGTATCAGATATGGCAGATCTTCTTCATGAAATTTGATCTTTTCTGTTGATAACATTGTGCTTACATCACTAGAAGGTGCGCCATTATTTTCGCTGTATGAGTGGACATTTTTATTCTGGTTGATATTTTCACAGTTCCTATAGTTTTTGATTTTAATATTCATTTAAGTTTTACTTCTAAGTGGAAATATCCTCCTGCCAAATTAATGTGATCATTATACAGAGACTGAAGATGGTGCCTAGTCTGCTTTCACAAACGTTGATGTATTGTGCTGCTGACAAACATGTCAAGAAAGGCTTTGAACTCTTGTTTTAATAGGTATTTCCAGCAATTATTCTTGCTGCTCTAAAATGAAAGATGTTGCAGGGAAGAGAAAATGGCATCACATACTAGGTTTCGAAGTCGATTTTGAACTATCAAGGCAGGATAGGGAATGCAGAGCAGGTCTTGCCTAGATATATCAACAGTACTCCATTTTAAGACATATTTGGCTCTTACACAGAGGATGAAGTGGTGACTCCTAAGTAAAAAAATAAATAAAGATGAGAACAGTCTGACAAATACTGAATGCTACTTGGTGGTCGTTAAGAAGTTTTTTGGTGGACAAAGAAGTTTTGTGAAAGATAACTAGTGGCTTCAACAGAATTAAGGTTAAGAGCGTAAGTTATTGGCAGATTTGCATGCTATAAGCAGCTGCTATGGCTGCTAAAGTTGGACACTAACAAAGGTTACTGAAAGTCGTTTGGAAGGCAGCAGATATGGTTTATGAGGAGAATTCTAAGAGTCTCATGAACAGAAAGACAAATGAAGAAGTCATGCGTACGGCAGAGTACAAAAGATAATTTCTAAAGATCATCCAAGTCAGTTGAAGTTCTTTCGATATATAATGTAGGCAGATGGAATGGAAAAATATTTGATGTTAGGAAAAATCGTCGACAAGAAAAGCAAAGTAAGATGGAAAACAAAGTTTACGGACAGTCTCAACAAAATTAGGAGATGCACAGCCATAGACCTGATTAGATAATATAAAAAAAAAGTTCAAGATACTGAACAAATACAATTAAAGGACTGAATGTGGAATGGACTGGAGAGCCAGGATCATTGATGTCTGCAAAAACAGACCTGATACATGGAGAATATTCAGCTGTGCTTTCAATATATATATATTTTTTTTATTTTATTTATTTTTTTTACATGGTGGTCACCACTTATCAAGGCCCGGAAGCCACTCAGGGATAAGGGTTATTGCGTATACAGTAATCAATGGGATAGTATCGTAGTAATCGTTAGTATTGGAGATTTGATAAAGTGTCTTACTTAAGGGGGCGGTTCATCAGAAATTTGTTTATGTTGGACTTGAAGACATCCAAGTTGTAGTCAGGTGGGAAACGGGCAAACGGAAGAGAGTTGGCAATAAAATAATATTTGACCTTCATAATCTAAACTTAGTCCTTATTCTGGAATTGCTTTTGGCCTTGATAAGTGGTGACTCATTAGTAAAAAGAAAATAAACTCTGTCAACAAGTCGGACATAGACTGAAGTTTATTTTTACCAAATGTTTTTTTGGTTTTTTTTTTCTCGCCATAAACAAAGCATGTTGCCACTTGGACGTAAGAGGCTACTATTTGGATCATGTCTAACGAGGGACTTTTTAAGGAGATGATCGAGATGTCTGTTTTCCACAGTTATAGATTAAATAGTAGGGTAAATTACACTCTTAATCCTTGCTTGTGAAACTAGACTAGAAAAAATAAATTTAAAAGAATACGAGCTGTTCTCTGCTTTTATCTCTGCATTGCTTCCAATCGTCCTCGACTTATCCTTACCACCTGACTCAAGTAATTTTCATTCTGAAGAGGTGCTGTAGGTGATTGTGCAACCCTTGCTTCACTGTAGAATCCTCACAGACATTTTTACAGAAATTGATCATTGTCTCTTGAGACTGCAGCGATAACAAATCTGCACTCTAGATTTTTTGGTTTTACTCCTGTTCACACCCAACCAAGGCATATTGCCACTTGAACGTCAGGGGTTACTATTTGGGACCATGTCTACAGGTAACTGTGAGAAGATGAACGAGATGTTTGTTTACATTACATTTAAATTTCTGCAGAATAGTACAGTTAAGGAAGCAGGAAATGGTGAGGACTTTCTAGCATCTAGTGAAGGAGTGGGACTTTGCTGCTTGTCAAGTTGGTTGGGAGTGTGTATGTCAAGGGGTCACAAGTGATATGAGTTCATCAGAGTACATTCCAAGGAGTACATTGTGGCGATGGGACGGATTAAATTTTGGTTGACAGTGCAATACTTGTGTTAAAGATTCTGTTTGCGTCCTTCTGTTTTATTTTACTTCTTCTACATATTAAACGTTCTTGTAGCTATTCTCTTTTATTTTTTACTTTTAATGTCTGTATGTCCTTACTTATATGGGTGTGTGTATGTCCTTACTTATATGGGTGTGTGTATGTTCTTACTTATATGGGTGTGTGTATGTTCTATCCTTACCTTGAAAGGTCTCGACGTGCATGCGCAAATATATAATGTGTACATACCTGCTTGCCTTGTCCAGCGGATGATGTCTTCTTTTCGCTGGGCTGCCATCTCATGGGGAGTGGTACTTACTGCTGCAGATGCATCGATAACACGAGATGGATTTGAAGGTTCAATTTGTTTTATTAAAAAGGCAAGCCTATGTCTCGAACCCATGGTTGTCGGAGGAGAGACCCTAATGTCATGTCTGCTTCATCTGCAGTTCAAAACCAACTCTAGCCCATGTGGTCGCCAACTGGAAATCTACGACCACAATTCCCGTTACCCCTAATTTTCGGTACACGTCACCCCTAATTTCTGGTGCATTCTATCTAGGTTGACAAGAGGTGATTTGAGTTTGACGCCTGTCAAACCCAACCTTTCGTGACTCCACTAAACTCGCTTATAGGAATCGAAAATATATCTATATAACTTACTATTTCTCCAAACTACCGAGATAGCATTTAAGCTGGGATTCCCAATACCACACTTGTTAGATTGAAGATATTTTTTAGATCTTGTCTAAAAGGTAGACTAGAGCACCAGCCCAGATGTGGTAACAATACTTCATGTATGGGAAAATTGTGGCTTTATAGAGCTATATACAGGTGTGAGTAATTTTCTAGCATGGTAGAGAGACTCTACCTTTACACAGCCTTGGCAGTGTCCTCAATGTAGTTTGAACTCGTGTTGACTACGAATGTTAAGTTGAGGAGTTTGAACAATGAGCTCTCAAGTAGGGTGTCGTTTGTCATGACAATCGGTGGCTGAAAATGATTTTTGTAGTTAAAGGAAAGAGGCTTAGTCTTAGTAGCATTAAATGTTACCATCCATTTACGGCTCTATTTCACTACAGATTAAAGGTCGTTTTCTAAGTTTTCTGCCATTGCCTGGGATATGTATACATTCGTTTTTTCCTCATCTGTAATATAAAACTCAGCCGTCTGTCTGTGTGTGTGTGTGTTTGTATGTCCACTAAAAACTTTTATCATCCACATCGAAACGGCATGAACCTGATATTGTCTCTCAGACACGTAATATCGAAAAATTAGGGAAAAAAATCGTCAATTATTTCATGTGAAAATGTTGCTTTGTTTGTTCAGGTAAAAAATGCTGGTTTCGATGCTGTTTGTTAATCACGCATGTGCGAACGGTCATTTTGTTCTTTAAAAAAAAAAAAAAAAAAAAAAAAGCTAAATTTGCCACGTGATAACATGTGTGTCGTCTTGGTCGAAAGTTGAGCTGGAAAAAAAATGTCCCATAAAAAGATGACCATTTATTTAATCAAGAAAAAATATTTTTATTTCTATTTTTCTGTTTATTTTTTCAAATGCATTTTTTCGTGTTCAATCAACCTTTAATGAAATTTATTTTAATTTGATTCATTGAATTACGAAGATAATTAGCCTCGTTTTAATTTTGAAAACAAAACAAAACATCTCAACAAGACGATGAGATTAAATTATTGTTTGCCATTTTTTATTTTTTTTTTTATTTCATATTTATTTTTTATTTTTTTTTGCTCCATTCATTTAAATTTGTACTTATCTGTTCAACAGAAATATCGACGTCAGAAAAAAGAAAAAAAAAAGCGCCATTAAAACCTGATAACACATTTATTCATTGTAGTTCGGTTTATGCAGCCAATGATATCAGTGCGATAGAAGAATACTCGTCCGAGAGCAGCCATTTTGCTAGTTCATAATAAGCATTTATTTAATCAAGAAAAAATGTTTTTATTTTGATTTTCTGAACAGTTTTGCACCGCTTTTTTTTATGTTTAAAATTTTTAATCCAATTTTGATGAAAATTTAAATGATTTTAATTTTTTAAAAAATCTCTAAAATTTGAATCTTTAAGATTAGCGAGCCTAAAGAAGACATTTAAATTTAGATAATCTTCTTTAATTGCTGTCTGATAACTATAGATCCAATTTCATGCAAATCAGAAATATTTGAATGTTCAAGTGACAAGTTGTTTCCTTATGCATTTTAACAATTCTTGAAAATAAAAAAATAAAAATGGGGGAAATTTTTTTTTAAATATTGATTCAGTTATACTACATGATTAAAATTTCATTAAAATCTGAGTTATCTGAATTTTAATAAAGGGTTTCCTGATCTTATTTGCCTCCGTTGCATAAAACTAAATATAACCTACATTACCCTTCCTTATTCTTAATAGGCATATTCCGAAATTCATAATGATCAGTTAATTAATTTGAGGGTTTACTCCACACAAATATAAATGTACACCTAATTTTATAACATAAAAATGGAATGGAATTAAAAGCAAAGCCCTATATCAAGATCAAACGACTTTTCTCAAGTAAACTACAACGAGAATATGAATGATTGTATTAATTTTCTATGAGGGATTTTCACCAATATATTATGGGATATGTTTTTGCATAAGACATTTATAGCAAAGATAACCTTTTATTTTATTTGTTCTCCCTTTGATGTGCATACTCCTGACAAACCCGTCAAGCAGCAAAATCTCATCCTTCACTGTTGAGGTTCCTAGATGCTGGAAAGCTTTGTACTGTAGTAATTTCTTCCCTTGGATTGCTAGACTTAGAAATTTCCTCTCTGTTTCTTGTTTTTTTTTTTTACTGTACTAAACTGCAGAAGTTTAAATGTAATGTGAACAAGCATCTCCTTACATAATCCCATGTATACATGATTCTAAATAGCCCCTTACGTTTAGGTGGCAATATGCCTTGCTTGGGGTGAACAATGAGTTTCAAAAATGAATAAAATAAAGAATAAAAATGGTAATATGAACTCTAGAGTTAGAAACGGGAGTAGACGGCGAGAGGGAGTCCTGATTCATAACAGGGGTGGGGGGGGCAAGAATTTCAGCGAATGGGTTGATGAGTGTTCAATCACTGAGTACAGTTTAATATATTTAGCATTTCTTTACAAACTGTATTTAAAGAAATAAGCAATGTTAGCATGTTCCTCGGCCTCAGAAACACCTGCTTGCATATAGAATATTCTACTCCGTAGGTAGCAGGGGAAGACGGGACCGTCTGCAGGAAACGGAAGGGAAGGGCAGGTAATTCTCTATTGATCAACGGAAAGAATGTGCTGTTAACAAGAAGCAAAATTTCCTCTTTTAGAAATGGATTGTCCAAAAAAAAAACAAAAAAAAAAGACGTTGGCATTGAACCCAACTCTTGCATAACATAAGTGTTCTTCCAGGAAAAAAGAACAATAATTTTCAACCCGTTCAACCATTTTCATAACGGGTCTGTCACGTTCAAGTTTGAAATAAAATTTCCTGTGGTCTGGCACGCTCAAATTTGAAATGGCATTTTCTATGGTCTGTCATGCTCAAGTTTGAATTAACATTTCCTTTGGTCTGTCACGTTCAAATTTAAAAAAAAAAAGTATTTCCAGTCACTAAAAGTAAAGATTGAAAGACGTATCTTGTTCTTCTTGGGCTACAAAGATCTTTTTTCTTTCTTTTTTCTAAGCTTTTCTTATTCGTTTCCACTCGTTGCTATAAACCCTTTTTTGTCAAAGTGCAATGGCCTTGCTTCCGCAGACCGACCGCAGCCGATGGCTCAGGCCCAGCAAATAAAAGCCAAGTAGATTAAAGACTTTTTTTGTTGTTTTTGAAATAAACAACAACTCTAATGAAAACAAGATGGCCGCCATTGAGATTCTGTTTAGTTTTCTTTCTTTTTTAATTCATGTCTGAAAGACTTTAGGTTCTAACGTTGACCTTTTCTTGTGAATCCTTCCGTTCACTGAACATTCCTTTCCTGATCATAGGCCGACACTTTGAGGGAAGAGGAGGGGCTGGCTAACGATGGTCACATGACTTCCTGTGTATGTGATTTTTTTTTTTTTTTTTTCAATTTTTTACACATTATTTTTTTATGTGAAAATTTTTTTGATGAAATGTCAACCTCAAAAGAAAGATAAGAAAACTCTGATACCACAAAAACCAACTTCTCAGTTTACTGTTTCCTCAGTTTTTTTTTTCTTTTTTTTGTCTCCGTATTCTACTTGAGATACTTTTTCTTCTGCTTCCATATTTCCTGTCTTTGACTTCTTCCTGCTCTGCAAACACTCACTTCCAAAGATTTTCTGTAGGACAATTAATCTAGATATTTAATTTCCGCACAATAAATTGTAAATTGAAAGCAAATAAACGTCCTATCATAACACATCGATGCATATATATTGAAGGACTACTAGATATTATCCTTGCATGTCTAAGGTCGCTCTCTACAGGGGTTTGTTAGAGGCTCTGACACGAGAATACTCCTCATCAGAAGTAAACCATGACCAAATATTCAAAAAAATGATTTTTTTTTTTTTTTTTTTTTGTACATGGTAATCGCCACTTATTAAGGCCCGGAAGCCACTCGGGGATAAGGGTTATTGCATGTACAGTAATCAATGGGATAGTATCGTAGTAAATTGTGCTTCAAAAAGATGTTGCAGCACTTTGTATATTTTTTCTCAAAGTAATGTCCCAAATGAAATTCGTGATACCTGCAAATGTTAGCAACGGTTTCATCAGTGAGTGTGACACCAGCTCTTAATTTGAGCACAGTTCTTACATCATGCTCTAATGCAGTTATTGGTGTTGAAGATGGCTTCAGATTGCGGTGACATGCACTCTTCATTAGTAATCCAAAAGAACATTGAGGAGCACTTGTCATCAATGATGTATCTCCTCCCTCTCGTTTCCTTGGTTCAGAAGACATTCTTAATTTATTGCTCTGGAAGAAAGATGTGAAATAATAATTCACAATGAGCAGAATATGCAATACTCAACTGAATCAGAACTTTTTGAGATATTGGAATCAGAAAAATTTTAACCTAATTTCTGATTCCAAAAACAATTCTTTTAATATCATTTTAAACTTAATTTTCCACTGCTGGTACTGATAAATATTTATTGTTTTTAAACTATTAGTAAAAATAAACTTTAGATCATAATAACATCAAAATAAGGTGTAAATTTAATTTACTTGCATAAAATAAACAAAACAGAAATTGAAACTTCATGAAAATTCGTTCTTAACCTTTAGAAAATGCAGTTTATTTACAAGTTTATAAAAAAAATGGTTTTCAAGAAAAATAATATCAACTTTATTGTCAATTAAATCAAACGTAGAATATAAAACGTGCCTTTTTTATAATTTATTTATTTTATGCTTTTGTCCTCTATGACAAGGCAAAAGATGTGAAAAAGAACATCTTACCAAGTTTGTTTAATCTTGGCCATGTTAATGTTACTGATAAAACTTCATAAAATCAGTAAAACCATGTCCCTTTCCTCCTAACCTTAAGTCCTGATGGTAATACGAATAATGAAATTTAATAAAATTAACAAAAGATAAAAAGTATATGCGATGTGGATGTAACAGGGTTTTTAATAGTTAATTTAGTGAATATAATTCTGGCATTTTTATTGTGTTCGCTTATCTTTCGCGGAAAGACAAAACAAACGGCAAAGTTGACAAAATGCGTCCTAGCCGCTAAAAACTGATGGGGTGCAGTTATGACAGCCGGCTTATCATAATTTCTTTTATAAGCCTCCGAGTAGTTTTTGATTGTGTTCGAAAGATTAAAGTCTAAAATAATCTTCAAAAGAAAAAAAAATGTATTTTCACACATGAAAAAAAAGTTATGAAGAAAGATATGAAAAATCAAAAATATAGCTAAATTTCAAAGTTTTAGAATTTTCGTAAACATTTTCATTATAACTTTTTTTTTTGTAAAAATACATGTGTTTTGGAGAATAACTTTAGGTTTTAATCACCATCAAAATCAAAAACTAATGGGAAACTTATAAAAAATTATAATAACCTGACCTTCATAACCAAAACAATAATTATTTTAGCATGCAGATTGAGAGATGAGTTTTGCATTTAAATTTAACATAAAATTGATTTCCCATACCATGACCATTCTTACTTTTAAAGCAATTAACAATTTTTTTTCCAGATATTATTACAAATTAATATGCTCACGGTCACTTATATTTCTATAGTAGCAGATGAATGGATGCAATGTAGCTTGATTTTTATTCCAGTGGAATCTTTAAGCCACATCTTGCAAAATAAATGAATAATTCTCAAAAATGCCCAGAATTTATTTCCGATAACAAATTTATTGGTGCTCATGCAGAATGCGGACCATGATATTTTTTGATAAGATCAAGTTTAATTTACAACATTTTTGTTTATTTAATTGTTAGGTGGAAGAAGAAAAGTTATAAAATGTCATCTCCTCCTCATTTAAAAAAAAAAAATGAATTTCTAAATAACATTATTTCAGCACGGCTTATATTCTGCATACATACCAAATTTATTTTATTAACTATCCGAAAATACTTAAATAACTAAGAAATACAGGGCTTATTTTAAATTAAATTTACATGTGAATAAATTCTAAAAGAATTGATATATTTCTTTGTCAAGTTTTTTCAGTGTGTTCATGTGTAATCTTTTAAAATAAAATGTTAGAATACCACTCTTGTTTATGAGAGAGAATTTTACTGAAAACTTATTTTAAAATAAATTATTAATAATAATAATAATAATAATAATAATAATAATATAAATAGTAGTTTTATATAGTAAAAAATATCTACTTAAATTCTACATTTAGATTAAAATATAACTTACATTTTTATGGTGACTGACGAAATTTCAATCTTCTAGTCTGTATTTGTGGGTCTTGTCAGTTCCAAGACAAACTCAACTGGCAAAACGGTTTCAGTAAAATTAATTTTTATTGCTTTTTATCTTCACCCATCCCCCTGTTATATATTGAGAATTTGGTTTTACAAACCAGTAAACAGGGAGCAGCCTCAACCAATAAATAGCCAGCAGCTTAAAAACCAAAGTTAAGACCTTTTAGCACCTTCTTGTTAGATTTGTCAATGCTGAAGGACTGGATAGAAATCAAAAGGTCATGTTTTATGGTTGTTGTTTTTTCCTACACAGCTAAAATAAATCCACATCATATATCTGTTATTAGGTTTTATTTGTACTGGTAGCTTAAAAATAAATATTCCTCATTTTATCTTTTAGTACCAGCTATGGAAAAGTTTAACATTTTTTTTTCAGAATCGTTTTTGAAATTGGAAATTAGGCTAATAATTTAGATCATTTCATTTAGATCAGGTCACTTTTATTATTTTGGAATTTCTTAAGAATTTTATAGGGGTTACTCTCAAGGACATCCCTGAAAAAAATTATTTTGTAAATTTATGATTTTTTGACACTATATGATAGGTTAAAAATATTCAGGAAGCTGGAAGATCTGAGCAAAAAATCGCATTTTCAGAAAGATATAGACGAAAGTTTTAAAAGTTGGATCAAAATACTGTGGTATTTTGAGGGTTAAAATGTTTCTGAAGAAGTTTTCTAATAAAAATTGTTGGATTGAGATAGTACTAAAAGTTTAAGATTTTTACCATCCTATTACTAGTTTCTTATTAAAAAAATAGCATACTTTTATCATAACTTGGTGTTTTCAACCCTTATCAATTAATTTTGAAGACTGTAGGCCTGTGAAATTGTTGAAATTGTTATCAGAACTTTTTAGTATCTGGCTTACTTGCAAATTTATTCCAAAATTAAGGTATGATGTCAGTTTAGCAAATGTCTAAATTAATTATTACATCTAATAGGGAAGGGAATATTTTTCATTATCATCGAAAATAGACCTGACTTTCAACAGAAACTGTGAGTGAACGGAACAAGAACTTTTTAACATTTTTGGTCCAGCGGTAATTTATTGTGTCTAGAAAAAATATATGAAAAAAAAAATGCATTACCATATCAGCCACACCCTTTTTTATTGGATTTTGGGGCATGTGGGTAAAAAATCCAAAAACCCTTAATATCTCTATAAGGATTCACTTTTTAGCAAATCTGATGCCATTTTTGGATTCCTTGGGTCAAAATACTTACCTGTGCAAATTTTCAGAGCCATAGGATCTTTCAATCAGAAAATATTCAAAGAAATGACATCACAAAATTTATCCCGGGCGCCACATTATGCAGCAAAAACGAAAACAAAAAATGCTCTAAATCGGAAACCGCTTGGAATTAGATGCTCAAATTTTCAGGATTTCTTAGTTTCTATATTGTCTATCTGCACAGCAAATTACAGCCAAATCTGAGGGTATGGGTATTTTTTGTCCATTTTGACTGTGAAGTAGGGGTCCATATCCTTTTATATGATGTAATTTGACATTATATTATGAAAATGGGCTATAATGGGTCGATCCAAGTCTTTTTTCAGCTCTAGATATTGATCATAACTTAAGATTAGATTGTTGCCAAATTCACCAAAAAATCCTTAAATTTTTATAAAAATGCCAATTTTGAGGCTTTAGTGTCTGGAAATGTCAAATATGCCGAAAGGTTTTATTTGATTTTTGTAATTTCCAACCCATTGTCACTTTAAAAATCCAAAGGAGAAGTCTGGCAAAGCACCACAGTTATGTTTTTTTCTCAATAAAATATCGCCCCAAACAAGCTCTAAAAAAGTGCTGCGGCACCACCTAAAATGGTAAAAATAAGGTACTTCCTCTCATTTGCCATCTTTCTAACCATGATTTTTGGATTCCTTGCCCTCAAAACCTTATATGTGTGAATATTTAGCTCCAGAGCTTTATTTTTTGCAACAAAAATGCAAATTTTGTAAAACGCCGGGGGTCAAAAATTCTACGTCATGAGATAGCAATTTTTGATTTCCAGGCCGAAACCAACTGTGAAAAAAAATATGTTCCTGAAATCCAACTGGGCTGAAATTGCAGATTTCTCTTAGTTTTAACCCAAAGTTTGTATGGTGTAAATATGAAAAAAATCCAAGAGGGGGTGTGTCGGGGCTGGATGAATTGGGCTGGAATAACCCGTTAGTAATGGAGATTTGATAAAGTGTCTTACTTAAGGGGGCGGTTTATCAGGAATTTGTTTATGTTGGACTTGAAGACATCCAAGTTGTAGTCAGGTGGGAGACAGGCAAACGGAAGAGAGTTCCACAGGCGTGCACTTCTAAGAAAGCAGTTTTGTTCATGGAAACTACGTTTTGATTTAGGCACAGATGTGCTGTCTCCTTAAGCCAACCAGCATGTTCCCCTTCTATTTATAGATGGCAGCTTCTAATACCAACTAAGAAGCTGTGGAACTAACTAATACAAAATAAGTAAAAATGGAACTACATACTGGCAGGCCGGCACCCAGGATAAAAAGGACTTCTCAACTCGTTTATACACCAAACGAGAAAAGGTAAATTATGGTGTAAACCTTCTCTCCTCTGGAAGTGACTCGATATTCATGACAGAAGCTAACTAGGGGCAGCCATCAGGCCTTGATAAAAAAAAAGGCCCTGGTTCCCTGCCACCATAAAATCTAACAACTAAAACACAACATTGGTCAGCTGCAGAAAAGAAGGTCTTATTGTTTTGCTATCACTATTTAAAGCAAAACTACAAATGCAATTCTTGCTGAGAAGATAAAAAACTAACCTTCTAGAAGATTATATATATATATCTATATATATCATCTTTTAGAAGGTTATATATATATATATATATATATATATATATAATTTCAAACTCTGCGCTGTATATATATATATATATATATATATATATATATATATATATATATATATATATATACATACACATATATATACATACACATACCAAAAACCTTTGAAGAAGATGCTGTGGATAGAAACTTGTGGAGGGAAAAATGTTTTGCGGGCATTAACACATACATTGACACACGGCTATCGAATCAAACAAATCTTCGTAGAGCAAGAGTAAGAACAGCACCTTCCCAGCCTGTATCCTGTGAGTCGTGTGGCTTGGTTTGTGGGAGCAGAGCTGGCCTCGTGTCACACATGCGGCACAAGCATTGAAGGCAGAGTGAAACTGAGCGAATTTTTGGCCCTCATGTGTCGAACATATATATATATATGAGAGAACTCTGGAATCTGTCAGTCAAATTTGGAAATCGGCATAGAATTTCAAACGGAACTTTTTATTTAATCCATGAAGGTATGCTTTAATTACAACAGCCATGACCGGGTAGGAGTTGTATGTAATTCGTAATTGTAGCCTGAATATCGCCCGCACTAAAAATTGAACCTTCAACCTTCAGATGAGTGTAACTTTCAACTGAATTTTAACAAGTACTTTACTGCATCACGGGTCCGTAGTTACATTCTTCAGGCGGTTGAAAGTTAAATTCTCAATACAATTGTGAATTACTTAGGATTTCTATCCAGTCATGGCTGATGGAACAAGAACATACTACTACCGTTGATTAAATAAAAGGTTTTGTTCAAAATTCCAAGTTTGACAGAAAGATTCCTGAGCTCTCCAAGATGCTTGTGAGGAAGGTCGGAGATTACATCGTCCGAAACTCAGGATGAGAATCGTAGTCCGAATAATCAACATCATATGAATCATCAAATCTCATCTGAAAAATTCACAATCATAATTTCTTGATGGCATTTTGTTTTGATTAGTAAAGGTTGACCCAAACACCATTTAGTTTATCTTTATCTATAATATAATATAAAAAAACACTTTGTGTGTGTGAGTTCCTTCCTCCTAGGCTCGGCCATTTCGGAACCTATTTTTTTCAAATTTCACACAAAGCTAATTTATATGTCTGGCAGTGTTCTTAGATATGTTTTGTACAGAAATTCATCCGATAAGTATCGAAAATCGAAAAAAATCCAATAATAAAAATAGTCTTTCTTCTCTTGTAGAAGAAGAATTTTTACAGGGGAATAGTTTACATTACACTGATGTAACCTTGGCCGGTGTAACGTAAAATATTTCCCTGTAAAAAATTATTTTTTATCTATAAGAGAAGAAAGACTATTTTTAAGATTATCAAGTCCAAATATCAGCTGACGTGATATTCTAAATTAACACAGACGGAATTGATGAATGACATTATTATTTTTTTTATTATTATTTATTTATTTATCTTTGCAAATTAGTCCACCGGACAAATTATAATTATATAATAACCAATAGAGGATTGATTCTATCATAATACATACATAATCTGCATAAATTAAAATATGTTTAAGCGTATTGTGCAACCGGGCAACGACAGGCGTCCAGCTAATTAGTACGTAAACATTGTTTTTTTGTTGATTAAAAGTTGGTGGCTTACTACATCTGGCAATTTTGAAAAGATTTCCTTTCACCCACACAAACATTTTTAAAGAATTTAATCCGTAGTTTTGTTTCCCCAGGTGAGATGTTTATTGGGATTTTGTTTTGTACTTCAGTGGTTTTGGAAGTCAGCGGGACTGTACCAAAACAACCCTAACCCAACGATTTGCATGGCGAGAAAATCTTTTGAAATGAAAACAAACAAGAAAACCAATGGAACTGGAATTTTACTTGACTGAAGTTTTTTGTTTTTAATCTGTTGATATCAAGCTGTGAATTATCAAAGCTGGATTTTTGTTTCAACCAGTGGGAGGGCAGGCGGTGGCGTTAGGCCACCACGAATATGTGGGTGGTGGTGGTGGTGAGGGGGGGGGGCGTTTCGATATATTGAATTAATAAACAAAAGTAATCTACATTAGGTTTTATTGCTTCCCTTAGTCTCATTATCTTCCATTCTCTCCCTCTTTCTCTCGCCATCGCTCTCCCCCTCCCTGTTTCTTCATCTATCTATCTCCTTTTCTCTCTCTCTCTCTCTCTCTCTCTCTCTCTCTCTCTCTCTCTCTCTCTCTCTCTCTTTTCTCTCTCTCTCTCCTTTTCTCTCTCTCTCTCCTTTTCTCTCTCTCTCTCTCCTTTTTTCTCTCTCTCCTTTTCTCTCTCTCTCTCTCCTTCTCTCTCTCTCTCCTTCTCTCTCTCTCCTTTTCTCTCTCTCTCTCTCCTTTTCTCTCTCTCTCCTTTTCTCTCTCTCTCCTTTTCTCTCTCTCTCTCCTTTTCTCTCTCTCTCTCCTTTTCTCTCTCTCTCTCCTTTTCTCTCTCTCTCTCCTTTTCTCTCTCTCTCTCCTTTTCTCTCTCTCTCTCCTTGTCTCCCTCTCTCTCCTTGTCTCCCTCTCTCTCTTTCTCTCTCTCTCTCTCTCTCTCTCTAAATTTCCCAAGCTCGTCTGCTCAATTCTGAAAACATAAGGTCATCTCCAGCTTCTAGAAATACTTCCTTTCTTACGTTACTTCTCTGAACACATTAACTTAATTTTTTAACATTAACTTCAAATTGCAAGTTTAATTTAATTGTCATATCTAATCTTGTTAAAAATGATTAGGAAATATTTTTTAGCTGACTTGTTTGAAGGTGATTGAATTGATGAGTTCAAATTAGTTTTGCAAAGTACGTGTTCACCAGCTTCAACCAATAATTGAACACACAGGTTCGTTAAGAAATCACTCTGCAGTTGTACAGAGCACATGGTAAGGACCAAGCTTGTGTGTTTCATTACTTTGTGTCATACACACAGGAGTTCCAAAAGTAATGCCTCCTATTTTTATTGTGCCCAAATTATATTGTTATGATGACTGAACTCATGCATTCATGACCTGAAAGTTTCATCTCTGTTGCAGATATTAGTAGTGTGAGACTCTAACAAATCAACCCTTGTCATGAATGTGTGTCAGAAGCAGAGATGTCATTGAATTTCTGGCAAAGGTGCATTGAGAATGGTGGTGACTGTAGAAAAATACATTTTGGAGCACAAAAGATCACTTGTTTTAATGGTACCGTTCCTGTCTTCATAGCTCTTCAACATTAGTTAAAGGAGGCTTTATTTTGGAACTACCCTCGTGTGTGTGTGTGTGTGTGTGTGTATATATATATATATATATATATATATATATATGAGAATTTTCAGAATGTTAAAGATATAATTTAGTCAAACAACGTCGCAGCTCACATTAGACCTTCTTGTATATGGTGCGTTTGCTCAAGTGGCAGAGTACTCACCTTGCATGCAAGAGATTCAAGTTTCCAGTTCGGATGTGTCTAGCTGATGAGTTCAAATGAGGGCGAAACTTGAGTCTTGGATTTCTGGTGTTTTGGCTTACATGGCTCCTGTGAGCTTCGGCATTGTTTGACTGTGGAAAAATATATATAAAGGATATTTGTATTTGTGTATGTTTGTATGTCCAGCTAAAAGTCAAATACTAAACAAAGACCAAAGTTTATATTTTCTTGATCGACGTTGCCCCAAATGTATACCATTAAAAAAATAGATTATTCATTCTTTGGGCTTTAACTGGACAAGGTTTTGCCAGGAAGGGAGAAAGGGATTTCAGCTATTTTGAATGTAATCTATAATATAAAGGAGAGCTTAAAGAGGGTGGGGAAAGGGAGAGGAGATAAAATAGAGAGAGAAGATTTAATATTAGGATGTTACACACATTTTTAAACCTTTTATAATTTCTTCTTTTTTATGGCCCTTAGTAATGCCGACTAGCCCTGCTAGTATATATATATAAATATATATATGTTTGATTGCAGATGTAAAAATCATTAATCCTTTTTCTTGTGAAAATCTTTATCATCTGATATTTTACACTGTCGTTCCGTCAGATTGCATTTCGTCAGATTGAGTGAAGCAGAAATTCCCAAAGTCAAAATCCTTCAAATAAGATTGATCGTATGGCACAATTCCTGAACGACTGAATTCCATTTCTTTTAAAATTGCTTATGTTGAAAACTCTGATTTCCTCCCAAGTTTTTCCATTCACACCCTAACCTTTGACACGTCTGAAGATTTTTTTTCTCTGAAGAAAAAAATAAAAAGATTGAGGCAAGATGGTGGCATCTTCCTCGCTCGTACTCACGCTAAGAAGCAGAAACGACCATCAAACAAAAAAAAAGGAGTTCATCACATTTCGGCTTATACAATTTTTCTATGTTTTGTAACAAAATTGAAAATTATTTCACTAACGAGTCGGAATGACCATGTCAGGATGATCACACATGTGGGATTTTTTTTCTTTGTATTCTCACCCCAAACAAGACAGTGCCACTTTGATATAGGGGGCTACTATCGGGGACATATTGCAGGGGTATTATGAAGAGAGATGAGTAGCAAGATGTCTGTTCACATTACGAAGGGAGTTGAGCAGCAAGACGGCTGTTTACATTACACTTGAACTTCTGCATATCAGTACAGTCAGGGAAGCAGGAATCCGAAATGGAATTCCAAAGTGCAGCAGTTCTCAGGAAGAAACTATTAGAGTAAAAGGCTTTCTGGCATCTGGGGATCTCTACTGTGTAGGTGTGGGATTTTGCTGGTTGTCAGCTTTGTCCGGAGTGGGGCTTGTAGTTCATCAGATCACCTACCATTAAAATACTTGTAAAACAGGCAGAGGGATGCAACATTTTGCATTTAAGAATTTGAGGAAGTAGTTTTTTATGAAGTCAGATCGTCAAAAGACTAAAAATGAAATGTTTTCCATTTTTTAGTATTATTTGTTTCGGTTGATATAACCTCCGGCCTTCTTGGGTGTATAACTTGCCATATTGAGTAAAGGAAAGGGAGGGGGTTTAGCTTTACACTTCCAAGGTTTCGTATTTAGATTGAGGTGAAAATAAATTTACAAAAAATTATAAAGTTAATAAAAAATATCAAGCGAAACACTGGAGGATCTCATTTCTGAATTATTTGTAACGAAAAAAGGGGATTAAAGTTTAATTAAACCATTAACCAATTGTAATTTTGTTTGTTTTTTGTTGATTTTTGTTTTTCTTAAAAATGTTCATTTAAGCGAGAGATTAAAAATGAAAATATTGAAAAAAAAATTATATTGTACGTACTTGTTATGGAAGTTTCATAAAAAAAAATCTCTTAATTTGATCAAACTTGCATGCGATCGCTCGTGTTATGGTCATCTTGTTTCTTTCGTGGATGAGGAGGGAGGGGACGCCAGGGGAGATAACTCCTATCACTGCTTAAAGTTTGTCAAAATTTGACGAGATTATTTTGAAACATGGGCAGAAAAAATACCAGATAAATTTTTGTTTTCACTTATTTTACAGATTTTTCTCTTTCCTTTGTTAATCACTTTTTCATATAAAGGCACTTCCTCATCATTCCTGAAATAAGCAAGATGGCCGGAATCTCATTACAATTTTATTTTCCTCTGTGAAAAAACCTACTTGATTAAATAAAATGATTATTATTATGAAAACTTTATTCCATAAGGAGTACATACAATATAATTTTTTTCAATATTTTAATTTTTTAATGTCGTGATTAAACTAAACAAGTAACAAAAAATAAAATTTACGAAACTAAAGTTTGAAACAATTGTTAAATCACATGTTATCTTAGGTATGGCAAGTATTAAAATAAATAAAATCTCATGGAAGTCTGAAGGATTTTTTTAATGAGTATATGTTTCATAAATTCAAAGAAATTCACTATAAAAAATTTTTAATATTTAAAAAAATTATTTTCTTCAACATCTTGATTTTAATCTACATTAGGCACCATCAAAGTCGTTCAAATCTTGTTTGTGAAAATCAATTTATCAGTATTTTTCTTATCTATAATATGAATCTTACCTGTCTGTTTAAATGTATGTATGTCTGCCTAAAACTTTCAACAGAGGCACCGGATTTTCACAAGATCAGTATCGTTTCGAAGCTCAGCCCTTCGGACGATAAATATCGAAAAATTGTCTAAAAACATTAATTCCTTCACCCTCAACTGGACAATTTTTTACAGCGAGGGGTTGCTTTTTTCGCCGATATTTTCGAAAGTCATCCTCTCTTTTCGATTGACTAGCCTTAATTTAAATCTACGTCACTTCCGGTTTGGCGGTGAATGCAACAGCAAAGACGAAACTGTTTTTTTTTTCTTCTTTTTCACGTGTGTGCCTGACTTGTCCACCAACCTGTAATCATGAATGTCCAACAGTTTTTTTTTAATTGCAATTCAGTGATATGATACATGAGTTGCTTCTATCTCAAACTAAATAATTATGTTTTTGCCCCCAGAAAACTGCTGCAGCATTGTACCATTTATTGGTTTTACGTAAGTAGGTTCTGAGATAGTTATGTTTTTGATATGCAAAAAGATAGATATGTTATCATTTGAAATCATCATCATCATCTTTTTAACGTTTGTTTTATATATAAAATATGTTGGCTGGCTTTAAGAAATTGACTTTCAAAGTAAGCTATCTCTAGCCAGGTCTTTATTTATCCTTCTTATCCTCAGGTCCATTTTTATCACTTCCGTCCATTCTTTCCTTAGTTTTTTTTTTTTTCCCCTTGTAAACTGACCCTGCTACCTCAACTATTCTAGATCGGAAACTTAAGAACTCTCATCTGTTTTTAATATGTGACCATAACAACGAAGTCTCCTGTTCTCCACACATATTCCCATACTGTTAATTTAATCTTCCTCTGAGGTCATCAGATCTAACTCTAATATGACACATCCTTCATATCATTCTCAAAGTTTGGTTTAAATGACTTGTTGTGAAAGGGGCGAGAAAAATGCGCCATTGATTCAGTGTTCATATATGCACTACCGTAGGTAGGTAGCTATATATAGTTTTGATTTAGTTTCCTGTTTTTCAGCTGTTTGCATTAACTTCCGGTTTAGGTTAAAAAAAAAAAAACTTAAAAAATAAATCACCCCCTTCCGCTTTCTTTGCTGTACATCTGTTTTGAAGCCCCGCCCAAAATAATTGTGCCCTCCCTGATACACCCAAGCACCTGCCATAACTTTTCCTGGATCTTGTTAGAACGTCATCAAAACAGCACAGAAAAATTCCTTTGAGAATTTGACCCGGCAATAATTCACATTGTTGGGCCCCCTTTTTTTTTTCTTTTTTTTTTTTTTCCTCTTCTTTTTTCCTCTTTTTTCCTCTTCTTTTTTCCTTTTTTTCTTTTCTTTTTTCCTCTTTTTTTCTTTTCTTTTTTCCTCTTCTTTTTTCTTTTCTTCCCCCCCCAAACCCCTTGTTTTTTTCCTTTTTTTTCTGCATTAGTGTGGGATTAGCATAGTTCAACACACTTGTGATCTCTTGTGTAAGGTGTTAACACATGGGATTTGCTTATAACACACACACACACACACACACACGAAAAATTGTGACCCATTGGGTCACTCATTGAACCCAGGTTAAATCGTTTGAGTCAGAAAACTCAATTATTACTCTTTTTGCATTTATCTTCATCAATATAGAAAGTGGGAGAGAGGAAGTTAAAGGAAATAGCGACTGAGAGAAATCGATTACTTTTGAATTATGGAAAAAAAGTAGCAGAAGTAGATGGTTCGTTTTTTGTTTTACGGCATATCAACCCTTTCCAGGTTATTTAATGCCGAATCCTGTGATTTTGAAGAACATTTTTTAAATAAAATATATTTGTTTTTTGCAAGTCGGTTTCTATTTAACCCATCGTTGGGGCCCTAACAGGTACTACCACTCTGGGTCAGAGTGGACCTGGGAGCAATGGCAATTAAAGGGTGGCTCCACACTCCCCAAAGCCCGCAAGCTGGGGCCTCACCATCGGATATAGTTTATGGTCATATCCAGGACCAGCAGAAGTAGGAGTTATAGCATATAAAATAAGAGGGGGATCAAACAGCATTCACTGAATGAGTATGAAAGTGATAGACAAAAACAAAATAAAAATCACTTGGTAAGTTAATTGCAAATTACAGCAAATAGAAGAATTAAAATGAAAGGTTTTTTTTGTTTGTTTTTTAAACTAACTCAATCCAAGAATTGACTAAAATTTTTAACATGTGTGATTAAAATATATGCAGAAACAAACATTGATTCGATCGGGTTGTGTGTGTGTACGCCAAGTTTTAAGATGTTGACCATCTCAACATTTATTTCCTTAAGTACGTTGACACTCACAATTCTTGACAGCATCTGTTTCGTAGCGCAAAATCATTCATGTAATTATTATGTCGATTATTGAATTTATTTCGCCCTTAACTCATTAGACAAAAAAGCACTTATTAATTTTAGAAGAAAATAAAGGCATATTTGTTATATGCTCTGTAATTGCATCAAACTTCATAAATTAAAGAATTGGTATAAATAAAAGGTGAAATATAATTGAAGAAACATATGTCCTCATATATATATATATATATATAAAAATAGATGTTACTAATGTTTATCCTTTGATTGTATGAATCCAAAGATACTATTGTTGGTATATCTTCAATATGTTTTTAGCCAAAATTCTTTCTTGTAAGACACCGGGTACTTATGGGAAGGACCACCATGAAGGTTGCCAACATCTTGAGTAAAAGTGATTTTTTGTGGAATAAAATGGATTTGAACTTGAAACATCCAGGTCATCAGTTTGTGTCGTTAACCACTTGACCACCGTCAATTCCCATCCTCTGTGCACTTTTCATCAGATTATCGTCTGATGAAAAGCACATGCCTTTGAAAATCCATGGTTTAAGGATTTTTCTTTATTCTTTGTTTGCATTTGATGGATCAATAAATTTTGTAATTTTTTAATCATCAATTTTTCCGATTTTCTTTAATTGCTCCATCAGACAAAGTTCTTGCGGTTTTCAACTTTTAAATTCAGATGAACATATCTCAGTTCAAACAAAAATTTATTGATTGAAATAAGCACCATCAGAATGAACGCACTTTTGCCAACACAAAACAAATATTTTTATGCCAGTAACGTAAGAATACTGTGTTCTGCTGACGATGAAGTCGCTTGGATGTTTTTGATATTGCTTAGGTTTTTGAAGCATTTCTCACGCAGAAAGTTGTGAGATGCTCGAAAAAGTGGTAGTTGCTAAGTGAAAGGCCTGGAGAGTTTGGCAGATGAGGCAGTTTTGTAGTCCAATTCATTCAATTTTTTTCAGGTTGGTTTAGCAATGTGCAGTCGGGCATAATTGTGGAGAATTAGGCTTTTTCTGTTTACTAATGTTGAGTGTTGTTGTCAAAGTTTCTGATGCATTTCATCCATTGGTTGACAGTATTTATCCGCCATAATGGTTTTGCATGCATTCAAAAAACAAATGGATGAGACTGGTTGCAAATCACCAAACAGTCGGCATTTCTTTTGGTGCAACTCTGACTTCAGGAAGTGTCATAGAGTTTTGTCGGCGTCTAACCACTGAGCTGAGCCTCACCGCTTGTCATAAAGAACCCACTTTTCATTGCTAGTCACAACCTGGTCGAGAAACGGGTCATTTTTGTTGCGTAAAAGAAAGGAAAATGACATTTCATAACGACATTTCTTTTGGTTGTCGTTCAATTTTTGACGCACTCATTTATCAAGTTTTTTTGTTCTTCCAATCATTTTCAATTGGTTGGAAATCATTGCATGCATTGCGTCTAATTCAGAAGCAAGTTCGCAAACAGTTGTGCGTGGATTGGCTTTGACTAAAGCTCTTAATTGATCGTTCTCAACATCCGATGGCTGATCACTATGCTCATCATCTTCAAGACTCGTTACCACCACAAAATTTCTTAAACCACCATTATGCTGTGGGTTCAGCAGTGGTTGCTCAGTGAAACGCTTCATTGACATCACAAGCTGCTTTAGCAGTTTTTCAGCCTAGCTTTGATTGAAATAAGAAAATTGTGTGAATTTGCTTTTTTTCCATTTTGTATTCAACGTTCTGAAAAGAAAACACAATTGTTTTAAAACGATTGTGTTTTAAACGATTAGATAGAGCGAAAAACGTTCCTTAAAATAATATATAAAGTAAAGGTATTGTAACGAAAACTTATTTGAAAATACATGATTTGAAATCAAAATTAAAAATTCTGCAAGAACTTTTGAGTCAACCTAAATAGTATATGAGCTTTTTATGATTTTGATAAGTTCCGATTTCAAAGATAATATATTGGTCTTGATAAGTTCCGATTTCAAAGATAATATATTGGTCTTGATAAGTTCCGATTTCAAAGATAATATATTGGTCCCCCCGACGGAAGGAGGGTGAACCTGTAAATTCATCCTTGACCGTTCGTCCGTTTGTCTGTCCCCACTTTTCTCAATAATTACGCTTTTTAAATTTTGCACAAACATTAAACATGATATGAGTAAAACTGAAACAGAACGGATTTTCCGGGATAATTCTGGTTGCCTCCCTAGGTGTGCCTTTCGGGTTAAAATGGCTAAAATTGACATTTTTGTGCTTTATTAAAAAAAATTGATGCCTTGGTTTTTATAAAACTTTCTGAAAAGTTGTAACTAACTGATTTCTATATAATTTTGTTTGTCTATACTTCGCGATAACTCTTGAGTGTGCCCCAGAGGCTCTTTTAGGGCTAATAAAAACACTCCATTTTTGGGACTATTTTACCATATTTGTCCAAAATTTTCTTTCTATGTCAGTAGCAGTTTTGCATGGTGCTGAACTCAAATTTAAATATGTTAAGTCATTGGGGACTTTTGGGGCTAAATGGGGGGGGTGCAAATGATGGACTTAGTCATTTCTTTTTTTGCATGGTGCAAAACTCAAATTTCCATATGTTATGGCTTAAAACTACACCGTTTGTTCATTTTCACCAGGATTTGACGTCCTCTGGGGACTTTTGGGGCTAAATGTGGGGGGTCCAAATGATGAACTTAGTCGTTTTTATACCTCGTTCACTGTGCAATCACAGGGGACCATGCATGCTCCACTTGTTTATTTTTGCAATCATATTAGATATCTGCATCAAATTTTATGTATCTATTTTTAGTATTTATTTCGACAGTGCTTGATATGTAAGTATAACTAGATAATAATGTTTGAAAATATATATATATGGCAATCAAGCTACACAGAATTTTCTGTGATTTTATTCTCATAAGGAGTTGTCAGGCTATGAATCCTTATGATGAAATGCAGAAAATTCTGTGTAGTTTAATTGCCACATATATTGTCAAACTTTACTATATATAGTATGTACATTTTCTCTCCATTCATGGGTTGAGCTCTCCAGTAGTGAAATTACTGGTTGCTATTAGTGTAAAACATTGCTCTCTATAAAAAAAGAATTGAACTCTCTAGGCAGTTGATAATGCAAACAAATATAAAAGTTATAAATTACCTTCGCACCGAGTATAATTGTGTAAAGGTAAGATCTGACTAAATGGTCTGGTTTCAAACTTCGACGTGAAACACTTCTAACATATTTAAGGATCATAATACAACGAAACAGCTGTCTGTGGATTCTGTTTTGATTTTGAAAAGAATTTCGAAATTAATACATCACTTGAGATGGACAACTTGAAAAGATCCCATTAAAATTGACTCTGAACATTGTGTATTAAAAGTCAATTAAAATTTTTAAAAGACTCTTTTTGATCTTTGTCTCTCATCATATTGCTTTTGCTCTTCTTTATTATCCAACTATCCTTTTCTTCCTCTTCATTTTTATTCCCCTCTTCCTCCTTCCCTTTCCCTACTATCTCCTATTTCTTTTTTTTCCCTCCTTTCTTCCTTTTCTTTTCCCTTTTTCTACTCCCGTCTCTCCTCTCTTCTTCTCCCATTCCTTCTCTTTTCATTCTCTCCTTTTCTGTTTCTCCTCTCTCCTCTTCGCGTCTACCGTTCTTTCTCCCTTTATTTCTTTCCTCTTTTCTTTGCCCTTCCTTCCATCCCCCAAGAAATTTTAACAATTTCATCTTTTTACATCTTAATATTATCTAACATTTTTTATGAATCCAAATTTTCTCTTTCTACTTATGAATTAACTTTAATAAAATCGTGAATCAACTTTTTCTCTTTTTTTTTCCCCCATTTTTTTTTTCCATTTTTTTTTTTTTTTTTTCCATTTTTTTTTTTAATCATTCCTAATAATTATTTTGATTTAGTTTTGCTTTTTCCTGTTGAGTAATTTCAGACAAAAAAATTTTCAAAACGCAATTCATGGAATAAAGAGCAATTTATTAAAAAAAAAAAAAAAAATACAAAATGGCCGCCTGTTTTGATTGCCAATTTTTTAATTAAGATAATTTTTCTCTTCCAGTCTTTATCACAACCGTCCGAAGTTCTTAAGATGCATCGATTTAGTCCTCACATCTGAGAATGGTTGCTTCCGAGAGAATTCCACTCGTTGGCAATGGTGGCCTGTGAAGTCGCGGCATATGTAATCGGTTAAACATTTACATCTTTGATAAACAAATCAGATAAGAATTAATAAATGTGAAAACTAATCTGTTTGTGCTGGAATTGGCAGGCATTCCAGAATGAGTAGAGAATTTGAAGATAAACAGTTTTCGGTTTGAATGGTAAAAGAGTGGAACGACAACATGAATTAGGAGAGATAAATAAACTTTCCTCTTGAGTAAGCAAAAAACTAAAATGGAACTGACAAGCTAAAAAAAGAATCAGTTACACACATCTGTGTGTGTGTGTGTGTATATATATATATATATATATATATATATATATATATATATATATATATATATATATATAAGAGCACTGTTGAATCTCTCTCACACACAAACATGTATGTATGTGTATATATGTGTGAGTAAAATGGGTACAGAGATTCCAATGAGAGGAAAAAGAAATGTATATTTAAATGAATGGAGTCGCCAACAATTCTTATATTTTTTATATACTTGTTTTATTATTTGATATTTTCATTTTTCCAATTATTGAAATTCTCGAGATGGCTCCTAAATTATCTCTTCCCATAAAACCTCTGGAGAGGACGTTAAAAACTCGCTAAAGATCGTTCGAAACGCGTTAAAACTTATTTCAGTAATTGGAAAAATAAAAATATCAAATAATAAAACAAGTATATAAAAAAACAATTGTAGGTGACACCACTCATTTAGTTGTGATGTATCACTTACACACCGATGTATAGTCAGTTAGGAAAATATATATAGCAATTAAGGTATACAAATCTTCTGTGTTTCATCCCTGTAAGGGTTCGTCAGGCTAAAATGACTACCTAGCTCTACTCGCATATTGAGCACTATTGAAGTAAATACTGAAAATTGACGCATAAAATATAATACTGCTTTATAAAATTTTATGTGGATACATAGAATATGTGTGTATGACAATTTGTTAAAAACTGGCAACGTCATGTATGTTTTTAAATGTCCTATAGGGGAATGTGTCTCTAAAAACAACTCGTGCATCAGCATGACTAGGACCAGTATATACGTGAACACTAGGATACTTCAATTAAAAGTCAAATATGAAGAAGTAAAATTATAGAGGAATAAAAGGCAAATCAAATGAGGTATAGGTTGTTTAAACAGTTACATTCAATTTAGTTTTAATTTTCGGTTTTTTAAAAAATGACAAGTGCGGACTTTCTTTTTGATGCCACTTTTATATATATATAAAATATTTATTTATATATATATATATAATCGTAATCCACAGTAGGATAATTTCCAATAAATTGCAAAATGATATAATTTTGATTTATAATTTTTTTTAATTTAAAGCTCAATTGCAATTAAAAAAATAAATATTAATTCTTTAAAGGTTTGAATATTGAGCTTTATTCTGCCTTGGAAATTGATTCTTATGAAAATCGATTTGATAATTCTCCTCCTTCTCTTCTCCCATTTCTTTCTCTCCTTTTTGATTAAATGAATTCTTTTCATTGTGTTGCATATAATAATCATTTATGACTCATTGGTGTGAATAGCCGCAGCTCGTGTATTCACACCAAGATTCGAAACCGAACTATGATCATCATAGTCTGACATCTTCCGGCTAACAATCTGGTTGCTGATAGTTGGAAAAATTATGCTTTAATATATTTACTAGCAGGACCTTTGTCCTGACATTGCCAAAGAGAAATCGGCAAAAGTCAAAAATAAATAAGTAAAAGATGAATGATATTTAGCGAGAACATAAGTAATAATATACAGAATAAGTCTGTATGAGTGAAATCCTCCTAGACTGCGTTAATTTTTATCTTTGTCCCAATAAAACTTAAGATTAAGGTTAAATTGTTGAAGTAACAGCCTCCCTTCTCTCCCTTGCTTTACTCACTAATTACCTCGTAGTAATCTCCCTTTGATTTTTTTATTTCCCCCCCCCAAAAAAAAATTTTTTTTTTTTAACTGTTTAAACAAAAGAAAAGAAAGGGGGAAGGATAATATGTCCTACTAGCTGGGCGCCTGGCATTGCCTGGTCAAATATATGCTTAAACATGATATTTTAATTTATGCAGATTGCGTATGTATTATTATAGAATCAATCCTCTATTGAATATTATATATTATGAGGAATAATTTGCTCGGTGGATTAATTCGCAAAAAAAAAAATAAAATAATAATAATTAAAAAAAATAATATTTTCATCAAATTCTGTCTGTGTTTGTTTGCAATTTCACGTCAGCTGATATTTGGGCTTGACGATGAATGCCCTGGAAAAGTTAAATCTGACTGATGCTTAATTGTAAAATATGCAAAGGAATGATTTGCAGCAATTTTAAATGGTACCTCTTCTTTTATTGTAAATTGAATTCATTAACAAGAAAAAATTAAAATGGTGAGGTACACTATCTGTAGCCGCATGCCTTACCACTGAGTTATATTTCCAGACGTCAATAATTCTGTTTTTTAGAAGAAGGAATTTGTTGAGATTTTATTATCTCCCTTGTTGGTGTAACGTAAAGTATTCCCCTGTAAAAATTCTTTTTTATCTATAAGAAAGACTATTTTTATAATCGGATGAATTTCTGTACAAAACATATCTAAGAACACTGCCAGACATATAAATTAGCTTTGTGTGAAATTTGCAAAAGATAAGTCATTTCAGAAACTATGAGGAAGGAACTCACACACAAACTGACTTTTATATAATAGTAGATATATGATGCACAGTGGCGTTACTGATTGTTCTTCTCCGTCTTTTCTTTCTTGTAATTTTGTCTCAAACTGCGACCTGTCATTGTAAATTCAAATCCGTTTCACCCATTCAGCACACCTGTTCTTCCCAACCCACCTTCAATCCACCCGAATCGCACTTCCCTCCCTGTAAATCATTGCCTCTGACCTGCAGATTGTCAACATGCAGCCGGTGCCAGCAACATGGCCGACACTAAGAAACAGTCGAGCGACCATCTACTACCGGCCTACAAGTATAAATTGCCATCTATCTGTACGACCCCAACTCGAAGTATCAATACGATTAATAGTAGCGGTAGTAGCGATCGACTGACCATAAGTAGTGTCAGCAGTAACAGTAGTGCCAATAGTAGCCATGGAAATACCCGAAAGACTGACTATTCTTTCTATGACTATTTACAAACATGTCAACCGATTTCTTTCTCCGAACTTCCACGACCTTTAAGGTAAGCGGTTGCAGACACATTTTCTTGAGTTTAGTTAGACACGATCCTAACACACACACGTGTGTATGTACATTTGTATGTGTGCATGTACATATCTCTCCCCCCCCTCTCTCTCTCTCTCTCTCTATATATATATATATATATATATATATATATATTCATAATGTGTGTGTACATATATGCATATCAATGAGTGTGGGTGTGCATGTATATATCAATAAATGAATGTGTATGTGTACATGTATGTATATCAATGAATGTGTGTGCATGCTTGTGTGTGTATATATATATATATATATATATACAAGCACACACCAAATTAAAGATATTCAAGAGTGATTAGTAATAAATTTAACAAGGTTATTAAGAGTGCTCAATAAGAGAAGAGCAAGATTTATTTTTATCAATATAAACAAATTCACATGGTCGAGACACTGGACATGCTAATGTTTTGGACAAATGTTTAGTTAAAACAAGAAATCCTCGTCAGGTGACTTAATAAATTGTTGCTTTCCACAAAAGAAACTAGTCCTCACGCCTGATGAGGACTTCTGGTTTTAACCGACCATTTGTCCGAAACATTAACATGTCCAGTGTCTCGTCCATGTGAATTTGTTTATATGGATAAAAAAATATGGAAATGTTTTTTTTTTTTTTTTTTTTTTTTTTTCAATTTTATTTCATCTTTTATTTATACCAATCCCTTAATTCATAAAGCTCAATGTAATTACAGAGCATATAACAAATAAATGACAAAAGTCTATATTTCAAATTTTAAGATGTTGACCATCTTACAATTTATTAATTTAAGTACGTTGACATTCACAATTCTTGACAGCATCTGTTTCATAGCACAAAATCATTGAAAATTTAAAATGGCGTAATAAAAAAATAAAGGTAATTGCGACTTCTCTCCTAATTTTCGGATTTTGTAATCATGCTCTTATACATTTTTTCTTTTAATGGATTGATAGTTGCCTTTTCTTCTGATGAGTTGAAGGTAGAATAGATTCATTGATTGATATAATTAAATGAATGATTTTGTGCTATGAAATAGGTGCTGATGTCATTTCTTCGAATTTAGTCATTTTGGAAAGGTCTTTACAAGAAATGTTGATGAATTAAAATATATATGTAATGTACTTGCAATAACCCTTATCCCTGAGTGGCTTCCGGGCCATGATAAGTGGTGATCACTGTGAAAAAAAAAAAAAAAAATTTATTTTATATGCTTCTTTTCTTGAGTTGAGCATACTGTTGAGTGAAATAACAAAATGACTCTAGCGTATAAATGCAATGTTCATTGTATAAATAAATGAAGCTTTCGGCATTTGACAATGTTTATCATTCTGATTTCACCTACCTATTTAGCAGTTGCTGAATAGCTTAGGGGTTAGAAGCACAGACAATTTTCTAAGTGGTCGAGTTTTGATCTCAGCTTGAGGTAGTTGTTGGTCTAGCTGTACTGAAGAGTTTGAACATGATTTAAAAGCTGCTGGATGATTGACCTGTGTTCTCCAAGACATTTTCATTTATATTCAGACCGTCATGTCTGACTTTGTCTCACAAAATGCAATTCATGTTTAAGGGCAGATAACTTGGTGCAGGGGAGATGACTGTCTTGTATGTTATTTTAGGCTGGTAACAGAAACATTAATTGGTGTTTCTCATTAAAAAGAAAGCCTTGAAAATTCATTGAAGATTTACATTTTCTTCAATTAGTGAAAATTCATTGAAGAAAAAAAAATGTTTCCTTTAATTTACGATTGGTAGCCATTTTGATTTTTGTGTTTTATTTTTCTTTTC